>NC_092785.1:41532362-41576234 GCF_047496795.1 Chiloscyllium punctatum
GCGAGAGATAGAGAGAGACAGGGCACAGAGAGCGAGAGAGAGAGACAGGGCACAGAGAGCGAGAGAGAGACAGGGCACAGAGAGCGAGAGAGAGACAGCGCACAGAGAGCGAGAGAGAGACAGCGCTCAGAGAGCGAGAGAGAGACAGGGCACAGAGAGCGAGAGAGAGAGAGACAGCGCACAGAGAGCGAGAGAGAGAGACAGGGCACAGAGAGAGAGAGAGAGACAGCGAGCGCACAGAGAGCGAGAGAGAGACAGCGCACAGAGAGCGAGAGAGAGACAGGGCACAGAGAGCGAGAGAGAGAGAGAGACAGGGCACAGAGAGAGAGAGAGAGAGAGAGACAGGGCACAGAGAGCGAGAGAGAGACAGCGCACAGAGCGCGAGAGAGAGACAGGGCACAGAGAGCGAGAGAGAGACAGCGCACAGAGAGCGAGAGAGAGACAGCGCACAGAGAGCGAGAGAGAGACAGGGCACAGAGAGCGAGAGAGAGACAGGGCACAGAGAGCGAGAGAGAGACAGGGCACAGAGAGCGAGAGAGAGACAGGGCACAGAGAGCGAGAGAGAGACAGCGCACAGAGAGCGAGAGAGAGACAGCGCACAGAGAGCGAGAGAGAGACAGCGCACAGAGAGCGAGAGAGAGACAGCGCACAGAGAGCGAGAGAGAGACAGCGCACAGAGAGCGAGAGAGAGACAGCGCACAGAGAGCGAGAGAGAGACAGCGCACAGAGAGCGAGAGAGAGACAGCGCACAGAGAGCGAGAGAGAGACAGCGCACAGAGAGCGAGAGAGAGACAGCGCACAGAGAGCGAGAGAGAGACAGCGCACAGAGAGCGAGAGAGAGACAGCGCACAGAGAGCGAGAGAGAGACAGCGCACAGAGAGCGAGAGAGAGACAGCGCACAGAGAGCGAGAGAGAGAGAGAGAGACAGGGCACAGAGAGCGAGAGAGAGAGACAGCGCACAGAGAACGAGAGAGAGACAGGGCACAGAGAACGAGAGCGAGAGAGAGACAGGGCACAGAGAGCGAGAGGGAGACAGGGCACAGAGAGCGAGAGAGAGAGACAGTGCACAGAGAGCGAGAGAGAGAGAGAGAGACAGCGCACAGAGAGCGAGAGAGAGACAGGGCACAGAGAGAGAGAGAGAGAGAGACAGGGCACAGAGAGCGAGAGAGAGAGACAGGGCACAGAGAGCGAGAGAGAGAGGGCACAGAGAGCGAGAGAGAGAGACAGGGCACAGAGAACGAGAGAGAGAGAGAGACAGCGCACAGAGAGAGAGAGAGAGAGAGACAGGGCACAGAGAGCGAGAGAGAGACAGCGCACAGAGAACGAGAGAGAGACAGGGCACAGAGAGCGAGAGAGAGAGAGAGACAGCGCACAGAGAGCGAGAGAGAGACAGGGCACAGAGAGCGAGAGAGAGAGAGAGACAGGGCACAGAGAGCGAGAGAGAGAGACAGTGCACAGAGAGAGAGAGAGAGAGAGACAGGGCACAGAGAGCGAGAGAGAGACAGCGCACAGAGAACGAGAGAGAGACAGGGCACAGAGAGCGAGAGAGAGAGAGAGACAGCGCACAGAGAGCGAGAGAGAGACAGGGCACAGAGAGCGAGAGAGAGAGAGAGACAGGGCACAGAGAGCGAGAGAGAGAGACAGTGCACAGAGAGCGAGAGAGAGACAGGGCACAGAGAGAGAGAGAGAGAGAGACAGGGCACAGAGAGCGAGAGAGAGACAGGGCACAGAGAGAGAGAGAGAGAGACAGGGCACAGAGAGAGAGAGAGAGAGACAGCGCACAGAGAGCGAGAGAGAGACAGGGCACAGAGAGAGAGAGAGAGAGACAGGGCACAGAGAGAGAGAGCGAGAGAGAGACAGGGCACAGAGAGCGAGAGAGAGACAGCGCACAGAGAGCGAGAGAGAGACAGCGCACAGAGAGCGAGAGAGAGACAGCGCACAGAGAGCGAGAGAGAGAGACAGGGCACAGAGAGCGAGAGAGAGAGACAAGGCACAGAGAGCGAGAGAGAGAGACAGGGCACAGCGAGCGAGAGAGAGACAGGGCACAGAGAGCGAGAGAGAGACAGGGCACAGAGAGCGAGAGAGAGACAGGGCACAGAGAGCGCGAGAGAGAGAGACAGGGCACAGAGAGCGCGAGAGAGACAGGGCACAGAGAGCGAGAGAGAGAGAGACAGGGCACAGCGAGCGAGAGAGAGACAGGGCACAGAGAGCGAGAGAGAGACAGGGCACAGAGAGCGAGAGAGAGAGAGACAGGGCACAGAGAGCGAGAGAGAGACAGGGCACAGAGAGCGAGAGAGAGACAGGGCACAGAGAGAGAGAGAGAGAGACAGGGCACAGAGAGAGAGAGAGAGAGACAGGGCACAAAGAGCGAGAGAGAGAGACAGCGCACAGAGAGCGAGAGAGAGAGACAGGGCACAGAGGTGCGAGAGAGAGACAGGGCACAGAGAGAGAGAGAGAGAAGAGACAGGGCACAGATAGAGAGAGAAGAGACAGGGCACAGAGAGCGAGAGAGAGAGACAGGGCACAGAGAGCGAGAGGGAGACAGGGCACACAGAGAGAGAGAGAGAGAGACAGGGCACAGAGAGAGAGAGAGACAGCGCACAGAGAGAGAGAGACAGGGCACAGAGAGAGAGAGAGAGAGAGACAGGGCACAGAGAGAGAGAGAGAGAGAGACAGGGCACAGAGAGAGAGAGAGAGACAGGGCACAGAGAGCGCGAGCGAGAGACAGCGCACAGAGAGCGCGAGAGAGAGACAGCGAACAGAGAGCGCGAGAGAGAGACAGCGAACAGAGAGCGCGAGAGAGAGACAGCGAACAGAGAGCGCGAGAGAGAGACAGCGAACAGAGAGCGCGAGAGAGAGACAGCGCACAGAGAACGCGAGGGAGAGACACGGCAGAGAGAGAGAGAGAGAGAGAGACAGCGCACAGTGAGCGAGAGAGAGAGAGACAGCGCACAGAGAGCGAGAGAGAGACAGCGCACAGAGAGCGAGAGAGAGAGACAGCGCACAGAGAGCGAGAGAGAGACAGGGCACAGAGAGAGAGAGAGAGAGAGACAGCGCACAGAGAGAGAGCGAGAGAGAGAGACAGCGCACAGAGAGCGAGAGAGAGAGACAGCGCACAGAGAGCGAGAGAGAGAGACAGGGCACAGAGAGCGAGAGAGAGACAGGGCACAGAGAGAGAGAGAGAGAGAGACAGCGCACAGAGAGAGAGCGAGAGAGAGAGACAGCGCACCGAGAGCGAGAGAGAGAGACAGGGCACAGAGAGCGATAGAGAGACAGGGCACAGAGAGAGAGAGAGAGAGAGACAGTGCACAGATAGAGAGAGAGAGACAGGGCACAGAGCGAGAGAGAGAGACAGGCTCAGCGAGAGAGAGAGACAGGGCACAGAGAGCGAGAGAGAGAGACAGCGCACAGAGAGAGAGAGAGAGAGACAGGGCACAGAGAAACGAGAGAGAGATAGCGCACAGAGAACGAGAGAGACATCGCACAGAGAAAGAGAGAGAGAGAGACAGGGCACAGAGAGCGAGAGAGAGAGAGAGACAGCGCACAGAGAGCGAGAGAGAGACAGCGCACCGAGAGAGAGTGAGACAGCGCACAGAGAACGCGAGGGAGAGACACGGCACAGAGAGAGAGAGAGCGAGAGAGAGAGACAGCGCACAGAGAGCGAGAGAGAGAGACAGGGCACAGAGAGCGAGAGAGAGACAGGGCACAGAGAGCGAGAGAGAGACAGCGCACAGAGAGCGAGAGAGAGACAGGGCACAGAGAGCGAGAGAGAGAGACAGGGCACAGAGAACGAGAGCGAGAGAGAGAGACAGGGCACAGAGGGCAAGAGAGAGAGACAGGGCACAGAGAGCGAGAGAGAGACAGGGCACAGAGAGCGAGAGAGAGAGACAGTGCACAGATAGAGAGAGAGAGACAGGGCACAGAGAGCGAGAGAGAGAGACAGGGCACAGAGAACGAGAGAGAGAGACAGGGCACAGAGAACGAGAGAGAGAGACAGGGCACAGAGAACGAGAGAGAGAGACAGGGCACAGAGAACGAGAACGAGAGAGACAGCGCACAGAGAGAGCGAGAGAGAGACAGGGCACAGAGAGAGCGAGAGAGAGACAGGGCACAGAGCGAGAGAGAGAGAGACAGGGCACAGAGAGAGAGAGGGAGACAGCGCACAGAGAGAGAGAGAGAGAGACAGGGCACAGAGAGCGAGAGAGAGACAGGGCACAGAGAGAGCGAGAGAGAGACAGGGCACAGAGAGAGCGAGAGAGAGACAGGGCACAGAGAGAGAGAGAGAGACAGGGCACAGAGAGCGAGAGAGAGACAGGGCACAGAGAGAGCGAGAGAGAGACAGGGCACAGAGAGCGAGAGAGAGAGAGACAGGGCACAGAGAGAGCGAGAGAGAGACAGGGCACACAGAGCGAGAGAGAGACAGCGCACAGAGAGCGAGAGAGAGAGGGCACAGAGAGCGAGAGAGAGAGACAGGGCACAGAGAGCGAGAGAGAGACAGGGCACAGAGAGCGAGAGAGAGAGAGACAGGGCACAGAGAGAGCGAGAGAGAGACAGGGCACACAGAGCGAGAGAGAGACAGCGCACAGAGAGCGAGAGAGAGAGGGCACAGAGAGCGAGAGAGAGAGACAGGGCACAGAGAGCGAGAGAGAGACAGGGCACAGAGAGCGAGAGAGAGACAGGGCACAGAGAGCGAGAGAGAGACAGGGCACAGAGAACGCGAGGGAGAGAGACAGGGCACAGAGAACGAGAGAGAGACAGGGCACAGAGAACGAGAGAGAGACAGGGCACAGAGAACGAGAGAGAGAGACAGGGCACAGAGAACGAGAGAGAGAGACAGGGCACAGAGAACGAGAGAGAGAGACAGTGCACAGATAGAGAAAGAGAGACAGTGCACAGATAGAGAAAGAGAGACAGTGCACAGAGCGAGAGAGAGAGACAGGCTCAGCGAGAGAGAGAGACAGGGCACAGAGAGCGAGAGAGAGAGACAGGGCACAGACAACGAGAGAGAGAGACAGGGCACAGAGAACGAGAGAGAGAGACAGGGCACAGAGAGCGAGAGAGAGAGACAGGGCACAGAGAGCGAGAGAGAGAGACAGGGCACAGAGAACGAGAGAGAGAGACAGGGCACAGAGAACGAGAGAGAGAGACAGCGCACAGAGAGAGCGAGAGAGAGACAGGGCACAGAGAGAGAGAGACAGGGCACAGAGAGAGCGAGAGAGAGACAGGGCACAGAGAGAGCGAGAGAGAGACAGGGCACAGAGAGCGAGAGAGAGACAGGGCACAGAGAGCGAGAGAGAGAGACAGTGCACAGATAGAGAGAGAGAGACAGTGCACAGAGCGAGAGAGAGAGACAGTGCACAGAGCGAGAGAGAGAGACAGTGCACAGAGCGAGAGAGAGAGACAGGCTCAGCGAGAGAGAGAGACAGGCTCAGCGAGAGAGAGAGACAGGCTCAGCGAGAGAGAGAGACAGGCTCAGCGAGAGAGAGAGACAGGCTCAGCGAGAGAGAGAGACAGGCTCAGCGAGAGAGAGAGACAGGCTCAGCGAGAGAGAGAGACAGGGCACAGAGAGCGAGAGAGAGAGACAGGGCACAGAGAACGAGAGAGAGAGACAGGGCACAGAGAACGAGAGAGAGAGACAGGGCACAGAGAACGAGAGAGAGAGACAGCGCACAGAGAGAGCGAGAGAGAGACAGGGCACAGAGAGCGAGAGTGAGACAGGGCACAGAGAGAGCGAGAGAGAGACAGGGCACAGAGAGCGAGAGAGAGACAGGGCACAGAGAGCGAGAGAGAGAGACAGTGCACAGATAGAGAGAGAGAGACAGTGCACAGAGCGAGAGAGAGAGACAGGCTCAGCGAGAGAGAGAGACAGGCTCAGCGAGAGAGAGAGACAGGCTCAGCGAGAGAGAGAGACAGGGCACAGAGAGCGAGAGAGAGAGACAGGGCACAGAGAACGAGAGAGAGAGACAGCGCACAGAGAGAGCGAGAGAGAGACAGGGCACAGAGAGCGAGAGAGAGACAGGGCACAGAGAGAGCGAGAGAGAGACAGGGCACAGAGAGAGCGAGAGAGAGACAGGGCACAGAGAGAGCGAGAGAGAGACAGGGCACAGAGAGAGCGAGAGAGAGACAGGGCACAGAGAGAGCGAGAGAGAGACGGGGCACAGAGAGAGCGAGAGAGAGACAGGGCACAGAGAGAGCGAGAGAGAGACAGGGCACAGAGAGCGAGAGAGAGAGACAGGGCACAGAGAACGAGAGCGAGAGAGAGAGACAGGGCACAGAGGGCAAGAGAGAGAGACAGGGCACAGAGAGCGAGAGAGAGAGACAGGGCACAGAGAACGAGAGCGGGAGAGAGAGACAGGGCACAGAGAGCGAGAGAGAGAGACAGGGCACAGAGAGCGAGAGAGAGAGACAGGGCACAGAGAACGAGAGAGAGAGACAGGGCACAGAGAACGAGAACGAGAGAGACAGCGCACAGAGAGAGCGAGAGAGAGACAGGGCACAGAGAGAGCGAGAGAGAGACAGGGCACAGAGAGAGCGAGAGAGAGACAGGGCACAGAGAGAGCGAGAGAGAGACAGGGCACAGAGAGAGCGAGAGAGAGACAGGGCACAGAGAGAGCGAGAGAGAGACAGGGCACAGAGAGAGCGAGAGAGAGACAGGGCACAGAGAGCGAGAGAGAGACAGGGCACAGAGAGCGAGAGAGACAGGGCACAGAGAGCGAGAGAGAGACAGGGCACAGAGAGAGCGAGAGAGAGACAGGGCACAGAGAGAGAGAGAGAGACAGCGCACAGAGAGCGAGAGAGAGAGAGACAGCGCACAGAGAGCGAGAGAGAGACAGGGCACAGAGAGCGAGAGAGAGAGAGACAGGGCACAGAGAGAGCGAGAGAGAGACAGGGCACACAGAGCGAGAGAGAGACAGCGCACAGAGAGCGAGAGAGAGAGGGCACAGAGAGCGAGAGAGAGACAGGGCACAGAGCGAGAGAGAGGGACAGCGCACAGAGAGAGCGAGAGAGAGACAGGGCACAGAGAGAGCGAGAGAGAGACAGGGCACAGAGAGCGAGAGAGAGACAGGGCACAGAGCGAGAGAGAGGGACAGCGCACAGAGAGAGCGAGAGAGAGACAGCGCACAGAGAGAGCGAGAGAGAGACAGCGCACAGAGAGAGCGAGAGAGAGACAGGGCACAGAGAGAGCGAGAGAGAGATAGCGCACAGAGAGCGAGAGAGAGATAGCGCACAGAGAACGAGAGAGACATCGCACAGAGAAAGAGAGAGAGAGAGACAGGGCACAGAGAGAGCGAGAGAGAGACAGGGCACAGAGAGCGAGAGAGAGAGAGACAGCGCACAGAGAGCGAGAGAGAGACAGGGCACAGAGAGCGAGAGAGAGAGAGACAGGGCACAGAGAGAGCGAGAGAGAGACAGGGCACACAGAGCGAGAGAGAGACAGCGCACAGAGAGCGAGAGAGAGAGGGCACAGAGAGCGAGAGAGAGACAGGGCACAGAGCGAGAGAGAGGGACAGCGCACAGAGAGAGCGAGAGAGAGACAGGGCACAGAGAGAGCGAGAGAGAGACAGGGCACAGAGAGCGAGAGAGAGACAGGGCACAGAGCGAGAGAGAGGGACAGCGCACAGAGAGAGCGAGAGAGAGACAGCGCACAGAGAGAGCGAGAGAGAGACAGCGCACAGAGAGAGCGAGAGAGAGACAGGGCACAGAGAGCGAGAGAGAGACAGCGCACAGAGAACGAGAGAGACATCGCACAGAGAAAGAGAGAGAGAGAGACAGGGCACAGAGAACGAGAGAGAGACAGGGCACAGTGAGCGAGAGAGAGAGAGAGACAGCGCACAGAGAGCGAGAGAGAGACAGCGCACAGAGAGAGAGTGAGACAGCGCACAGAGAACGCGAGGGAGAGACACGGCACAGAGAGAGAGAGAGAGAGACAGGGCACAGAGAGCGAGAGAGAGACAGGGCACAGAGAGCGAGAGAGAGACAGCGCACAGAGAGCGAGAGAGAGACAGGGCACAGAGAGCGAGAGAGAGAGAGACAGGGCACAGAGAGCGAGAGAGAGAGACAGGGCACAGAGAGCGAGAGAGAGAGAGACAGGGCACAGAGAGCGAGAGAGAGAGACAGGGCACAGAGAACGAGAGAGAGAGACAGGGCACAGAGAACGAGAGAGAGAGACAGCGCACAGATAGAGAGAGAGAGACAGTGCACAGATAGAGAGAGAGAGACAGTGCACAGAGCGAGAGAGAGAGACAGTGCACAGAGCGAGAGAGAGAGACAGGCTCAGCGAGAGAGAGAGACAGGGCACAGAGAACGAGAGAGAGAGACAGGGCACAGAGAACGAGAGAGAGAGACAGGGCACAGAGAACGAGAGAGAGAGACAGGGCACAGAGAGCGAGAGAGAGAGACAGGGCACAGAGAACGAGAGAGAGAGACAGGGCACAGAGAACGAGAGAGAGAGACAGCGCACAGAGAACGCGAGAGAGAGACAGGGCACAGAGAGAGCGAGAGAGAGACAGGGCACAGAGAGAGCGAGAGAGAGACAGGGCACAGAGAGAGCGAGAGAGAGACAGGGCACAGAGAGAGCGAGAGAGAGAGACAGGGCACAGAGAGAGCGAGAGAGAGACAGGGCACAGAGAACGAGAGAGAGAGACAGGGCTCAGAGAGAGCGAGAGAGAGACAGGGCACAGAGAGAGCGAGAGAGAGACAGGGCACAGAGAGCGAGAGAGAGAGAGACAGGGCACAGAGAGAGCGAGAGAGAGACAGGGCACAGAGAGAGCGAGAGAGAGACAGGGCACAGAGAGAGCGAGAGAGAGAGAGACAGGGCACAGAGAGAGCGAGAGAGAGACAGGGCACAGAGAGAGCGAGAGAGAGACAGGGCACAGAGAGCGAGAGAGAGAGACAGCGCACAGAGAGCGAGAGAGAGAGAGACAGGGCACAGAGAGAGCGAGAGAGAGAGAGAGAGGGCACAGAGAGAGAGAGAGAGAGACAGGGCACAGAGAGAGAGAGAGAGAGACAGGGCACAGAGAGAGAGAGAGAGACAGGGCACAGAGAGCGAGAGAGAGAGACAGTGCACAGATAGAGAGAGCGAGAGAGAGACAGGGCACAGAGAGCGAGAGAGAGACAGGGCACAGAGAGCGAGAGAGAGACAGGGCACAGAGAGCGAGAGAGAGACAGGGCACAGAGAGCGAGAGAGAGACAGGGCACAGAGAGCGAGAGAGAGACAGGGCACAGAGAGCGAGAGAGAGACAGGGCACAGAGAGCGAGAGAGAGACAGGGCACAGAGAGCGAGAGAGAGACAGGGCACAGAGAGCGAGAGAGAGACAGGGCACAGAGAGCGAGAGAGAGACAGGGCACAGAGAGCGAGAGAGAGACAGGGCACAGAGAGCGAGAGAGAGACAGGGCACAGAGAGCGAGAGAGAGACAGGGCACAGAGAGCGAGAGAGAGAGACAGTGCACAGATCGAGAGAGAGAGACAGTGCACAGAGCGAGAGAGAGAGACAGGCTCAGCGAGAGAGAGAGACAGGGCACAGAGAGCGAGAGAGAGAGACAGGGCACAGAGAACGAGAGAGAGAGACAGCGCACAGAGAACGCGAGAGAGAGACAGGGCACAGAGAGAGCGAGAGAGAGACAGGGCACAGAGAGAGCGAGAGAGAGACAGGGCACAGAGAGAGCGAGAGAGAGACAGGGCACAGAGAGAGCGAGAGAGAGACAGGGCACAGAGAGAGCGAGAGAGAGAGACAGGGCACAGAGAGAGCGAGAGAGAGACAGGGCACAGAGAGAGCGAGAGAGAGAGACAGGGCTCAGAGAGAGCGAGAGAGAGACAGGGCACAGAGAGAGCGAGAGAGAGACAGGGCACAGAGAGCGAGAGAGAGAGAGACAGGGCACAGAGAGCGAGAGAGAGAGACAGGGCACAGAGAGAGCGAGAGAGAGACAGGGCACAGAGAGAGCGAGAGAGAGAGAGACAGGGCACAGAGAGAGCGAGAGAGAGAGGGCACAGATAGAGAGAGAGAGACAGGGCACAGAGAGAGAGAGAGAGACAGGGCACAGAGAGAGAGAGAGAGACAGGGCACAGAGAGCGAGAGAGAGAGACAGTGCACAGATAGAGAGAGCGAGAGAGAGACAGGGCACAGAGAGCGAGAGAGAGACAGGGCACAGAGAGCGAGAGAGAGACAGGGCACAGAGAGCGAGAGAGAGACAGGGCACAGAGAGCGAGAGAGAGACAGGGCACAGAGAGCGAGAGAGAGACAGGGCACAGAGAGCGAGAGAGAGACAGGGCACAGAGAGCGAGAGAGAGACAGGGCACAGAGAGCGAGAGAGAGACAGGGCACAGAGAGCGAGAGAGAGACAGGGCACAGAGAGCGAGAGAGAGAGACAGTGCACAGATAGAGAGAGAGAGACAGTGCACAGAGCGAGAGAGAGAGACAGGCTCAGCGAGAGAGAGAGACAGGGCACAGAGAGCGAGAGAGAGAGACAGGGCACAGAGAGCGAGAGAGAGAGACAGGGCACAGAGAGCGAGAGAGAGAGACAGGGCACAGAGAACGCGAGAGAGAGACAGGGCACAGAGAACGCGAGAGAGAGACAGGGCACAGAGAACGCGAGAGAGAGACAGGGCACAGAGAACGCGAGAGAGAGACAGGGCACAGAGAACGCGAGAGAGAGACAGGGCACAGAGAACGCGAGAGAGAGACAGGGCACAGAGAGAGCGAGAGAGAGACAGGGCACAGAGAGAGCGAGAGAGAGACAGGGCACACAGAGAGCGAGAGAGAGACAGGGCACACAGAGAGCGAGAGAGAGACAGGGCACAGAGAGCGAGAGAGAGAGACAGGGCACAGAGAGCGAGGGAGAGAGACAGGGCACAGAGAGAGCGAGAGAGAGACAGGGCACAGAGAGAGCGAGAGAGAGACAGGGCACAGAGAGCGAGAGAGAGACAGGGCACAGAGCGAGAGAGAGGGACAGCGCACAGAGAGAGCGAGAGAGAGAGACAGGGCACAGAGAGCGAGAGAGAGAGACAGGGCACAGAGAGCGAGAGAGAGAGACAGGGCACAGAGAACGCGAGAGAGAGACAGGGCACAGAGAACGCGAGAGAGAGACAGGGCACAGAGAACGCGAGAGAGAGACAGGGCACAGAGAACGCGAGAGAGAGACAGGGCACAGAGAACGCGAGAGAGAGACAGGGCACAGAGAACGCGAGAGAGAGACAGGGCACAGAGAACGCGAGAGAGAGACAGGGCACAGAGAACGCGAGAGAGAGACAGGGCACAGAGAGAGCGAGAGAGAGACAGGGCACAGAGAGAGCGAGAGAGAGACAGGGCACAGAGAGAGCGAGAGAGAGACAGGGCACAGAGAGAGCGAGAGAGAGACAGGGCACAGAGAGAGCGAGAGAGAGACAGGGCACAGAGAGAGCGAGAGAGAGACAGGGCACAGAGAGAGCGAGAGAGAGACAGGGCACAGAGAGCGAGAGAGAGAGACAGGGCACAGAGAGCGAGGGAGAGACAGGGCACAGAGAGCGAGAGAGAGAGACAGGGCACAGAGAGAGCGAGAGAGAGACAGGGCACAGAGAGAGCGAGAGAGAGACAGGGCACAGAGAGCGAGAGAGAGACAGGGCACAGAGCGAGAGAGAGGGACAGCGCACAGAGAGAGCGAGAGAGAGAGACAGGGCACAGAGAGCGAGAGAGAGAGACAGGGCACAG
Source organism: Chiloscyllium punctatum (assembly GCF_047496795.1). NCBI lineage: Eukaryota > Metazoa > Chordata > Chondrichthyes > Orectolobiformes > Hemiscylliidae > Chiloscyllium > Chiloscyllium punctatum. Next base: position 41,544,047 of record NC_092785.1, read on the forward strand.
AGAGCGAGAGAGAGACAGGGCACAGAGAGCGAGAGAGAGAGACAGGGCACAGAGAGAGCGAGAGAGAGACAGGGCACAGAGAGAGCGAGAGAGAGACAGGGCACAGAGAGCGAGAGAGAGACAGGGCACAGAGCGAGAGAGAGGGACAGCGCACAGAGAGAGCGAGAGAGAGAGACAGGGCACAGAGAGCGAGAGAGAGAGACAGGGCACAGAGAGCGAGAGAGAGACAGGGCACAGAGAGCGAGAGAGAGACAGGGCACAGAGAGCGAGAGAGAGACAGGGCACAGAGAGCGAGAGAGAGAGAGACAGGGCACAGAGAGAGCGAGAGAGAGAGAGAGAGACAGGGCACAGAGAGAGCGAGAGAGAGACAGGGCACAGAGAGAGCGAGAGAGAGACAGGGCACAGAGAGAGCGAGAGAGAGAGAGACAGGGCACAGAGAGAGCGAGAGAGAGACAGGGCACAGAGAGAGCGAGAGAGAGACAGGGCACAGAGAGAGCGAGAGAGAGAGACAGGGCACAGAGAGCGAGAGAGAGAGACAGGGCACAGAGAGCGAGAGAGAGAGACAGGCTCAGCGAGAGAGAGAGACAGGCTCAGCGAGAGAGAGAGACAGGGCACAGAGAGCGAGAGAGAGACAGGGCACAGAGCGAGAGAGAGAGAGACAGGGCACAGAGAGCGAGAGAGAGACAGGGCACAGAGAGCGAGAGAGAGACAGGGCACAGAGAACGCGAGGGAGAGAGACAGGGCACAGAGAACGAGAGAGAGACAGGGCACAGAGAACGAGAGAGAGACAGGGCACAGAGAACGAGAGAGAGAGACAGGGCACAGAGAACGAGAGAGAGAGACAGGGCACAGAGAACGAGAGAGAGAGACAGTGCACAGAGAACGAGAGAGAGAGACAGTGCACAGAGCGAGAGAGAGAGACAGGCTCAGCGAGAGAGAGAGACAGGGCACAGAGAGCGAGAGAGAGAGACAGGGCACAGAGAACGAGAGAGAGAGACAGGGCACAGAGAACGAGAGAGAGAGACAGGGCACAGAGAGCGAGAGAGAGAGACAGGGCACAGAGAGCGAGAGAGAGAGACAGGGCACAGAGAGCGAGAGAGAGAGACAGGGCACAGAGAGCGAGAGAGAGAGACAGGGCACAGAGAGCGAGAGAGAGAGACAGGGCACAGAGAGCGAGAGAGAGAGACAGGGCACAGAGAGCGAGAGAGAGAGACAGGGCACAGAGAGCGAGAGAGAGAGACAGGGCACAGAGAGCGAGAGAGAGAGACAGGGCACAGAGAACGAGAGAGAGAGACAGGGCACAGAGAACGAGAGAGAGAGACAGCGCACAGAGAGAGCGAGAGAGAGACAGCGCACAGAGAGAGCGAGAGAGAGACAGGGCACAGAGAGAGCGAGAGAGAGACAGGGCACAGAGAGAGAGAGAGAGAGACAGGGCACAGAGAGAGCGAGAGAGAGACAGGGCACAGAGAGAGCGAGAGAGAGACAGGGCACAGAGAGCGAGAGAGAGACAGGGCACAGAGAGCGAGAGAGAGAGACAGTGCACAGATAGAGAGAGAGAGACAGTGCACAGATAGAGAGAGAGAGACAGGCTCAGCGAGAGAGAGAGACAGGCTCAGCGAGAGAGAGAGACAGGCTCAGCGAGAGAGAGAGACAGGCTCAGCGAGAGAGAGAGACAGGGCACAGAGAGCGAGAGAGAGAGACAGGGCACAGAGAACGAGAGAGAGAAACAGGGCACAGAGAACGAGAGAGAGAGACAGCGCACAGAGAGAGCGAGAGAGAGACAGGGCACAGAGAGCGAGAGTGAGACAGGGCACAGAGAGAGCGAGAGAGAGACAGGGCACAGAGAGCGAGAGAGAGACAGTGCACAGAGAGCGAGAGAGAGAGACAGTGCACAGATAGAGAGAGAGAGAGACAGTGCACAGATAGAGAGAGAGAGACAGTGCACAGAGCGAGAGAGAGAGACAGGCTCAGCGAGAGAGAGAGACAGGCTCAGCGAGAGAGAGAGACAGGCTCAGCGAGAGAGAGAGAGACAGGGCACAGAGAGCGAGAGAGAGAGACAGGGCACAGAGAACGAGAGAGAGAGACAGCGCACAGAGAGAGCGAGAGTGAGACAGGGCACAGAGAGAGCGAGAGAGAGACAGGGCACAGAGAGAGCGAGAGAGAGACAGGGCACAGAGAGAGCGAGAGAGAGACAGGGCACAGAGAGAGCGAGAGAGAGACAGGGCACAGAGAGAGCGAGAGAGAGACAGGGCACAGAGAGAGCGAGAGAGAGACAGGGCACAGAGAGCGAGAGAGAGACAGGGCACAGAGAGCGAGAGAGAGACAGGGCACAGAGAGCGCGAGAGAGAGACAGGGCACAGAGAGCGAGAGAGAGACAGCGCACAGAGAGAGCGAGAGACAGACAGCGCACAGAGAGCGAGAGAGAGACAGGGCACAGAGAGCGAGAGAGAGAGACAGCGCACAGAGAGCGAGAGAGAGAGAGACAGGGCACAGAGAGCGAGAGAGAGAGACAGCGCACAGAGAGCGAGAGAGAGAGACAGGGCACAGAGAGCGAGAGAGAGGGACAGCGCACAGAGAGAGCGAGAGAGAGACAGGGCACAGAGAGCGAGAGAGAGAGACAGGGCACAGAGAGAGAGAGAGAGAGACAGGGCACAGAGAGAGAGAGAGAGAGAGACAGGGCACAGAGAGAGAGAGAGAGAGACAGGGCACAGAGAGAGAGAGAGAGAGACAGGGCACAGAGAGAGAGAGAGAGAGACAGGGCACAGAGAGAGAGAGAGAGAGACAGGGCACAGAGAGAGAGAGAGAGAGAGACAGGGCACAGAGAGAGCGAGAGAGAGACAGGGCACAGAGAGAGCGAGAGAGAGACAGGGCACAGAGAGAGCGAGAGAGAGAGACAGGGCACAGAGAGCGAGAGAGAGAGACAGCGCACAGAGAGCGAGAGAGAGAGACAGGGCACCGAGAGAGAGAGAGAGAGACAGGGCACAGAGAGCGAGAGAGAGAGACAGCGCACAGATAGAGAGAGAGAGAGAGACAGCGCACAGATAGAGAGAGAGAGAGAGACAGCGCACAGAGCGAGAGAGAGAGAGAGACAGCGCACAGAGCGAGAGAGAGAGACAGGCTCAGCGAGAGAGAGAGACAGGCTCAGTGAGAGAGAGAGACAGGGCACAGAGAGCGAGAGAGAGAGACAGCGCACAGAGAGCGAGAGAGAGAGACAGCGCACAGAGAGCGAGAGAGAGAGACAGCGCACAGAGAGCGAGAGAGAGAGACAGCACACAGAGAGCGAGAGAGAGAGACAGGGCACAGAGAGAGCGAGAGAGAGAGACAGGGCACAGAGAGCGAGAGAGAGAGACAGCGCACAGAGAGAGCGAGAGAGAGAGAGAGAGGGCACAGAGAGAGCGAGAGAGAGAGAGAGAGGGCACAGAGAGAGAGAGAGAGAGACAGGGCACAGAGAGAGAGAGAGAGAGAGAGAGAGAGACAGTGCACAGATAGAGAGAGAGAGAGAGAGACAGGGCACAGAGAGAGAGAGAGAGAGAGACAGGGCACAGAGAACGAGAGAGAGAGAGACAGGGCACAGAGAACGAGAGAGAGAGACAGGGCACAGAGGGAGCGAGAGAGAGACAGGGCACAAAGAGAGCGAGAGAGAGAGAGGGCACAGAGAGAGCGAGAGAGAGACAGGGCACAGAGAGAGCGAGAGAGAGACAGGGCACAGAGAGAGCGAGAGAGAGACAGGGCACAGAGAGAGCGAGAGAGAGAGAGACAGGGCACAGAGAACGAGAGAGAGAGACAGGGCACAGAGAGAGCGAGAGAGAGACAGGGCACAGAGAGAGAGCGAGAGAGAGACAGGGCACAGAGAGCGAGAGAGGGACAGGGCACAGAGAGAGCGAGAGAGAGACAGGGCACAGAGAGCGAGAGAGAGACAGGGCACAGAGAGCGAGAGAGAGACAGGGCACAGAGAGCGAGAGAGAGACAGGGCACAGAGAGCGAGAGAGAGACAGGGCACAGAGAGCGAGAGAGAGAGACAGGGCACAGAGAACGAGGGAGAGAGACAGGGCACAGAGAACGAGGGAGAGAGACAGCGCACAGAGAGAGCGAGAGAGAGAGACAGGGCACAGAGAGAGCGAGAGAGAGACAGGGCACAGAGAGAGCGAGAGAGAGACAGGGCACAGAGAGCGAGAGAGAGACAGGGCACAGAGAGCGAGAGAGAGACAGGGCACAGAGAGCGAGAGAGAGACAGGGCACAGAGAGCGAGAGAGAGACAGGGCACAGAGAGCGAGAGAGAGACAGGGCACAGAGAGCGAGAGAGAGACAGGGCACAGAGAGCGAGAGAGAGACAGGGCACAGAGAGCGAGAGAGAGACAGGGCACAGAGAGCGAGAGAGAGACAGGGCACAGAGAGCGAGAGAGAGACAGGGCACAGAGAGCGAGAGAGAGACAGGGCACAGAGAGCGAGAGAGAGACAGGGCACAGAGAGCGAGAGAGAGACAGGGCACAGAGAGCGAGAGAGAGACAGGGCACAGAGAGCGAGAGAGAGACAGGGCACAGAGAGCGAGAGAGAGACAGGGCACAGAGAGCGAGAGTGAGACAGGGCACAGAGAGAGCGAGAGAGAGACAGGGCACAGAGAGAGCGAGAGAGAGACAGGGCACAGAGAGAGCGAGAGAGAGACAGGGCACAGAGAGAGCGAGAGAGAGACAGGGCACAGAGAGAGCGAGAGAGAGACAGGGCACAGAGAGCGCGAGAGAGACAGGGCACAGAGAGCGCGAGAGAGAGACAGCGCACAGAGAGCGAGAGAGAGAGAGACAGGGCACAGAGAGCGAGAGAGAGAGACAGGGCACAGAGAGCGAGAGAGAGAGACAGGGCACAGAGAGCGAGAGAGAGGGACAGCGCACAGAGAGAGCGAGAGAGAGACAGCGCACAGAGAGCGAGAGAGAGAGACAGCGCACAGAGAGCGAGAGAGAGAGACAGGGCACAGAGAGAGAGAGAGAGAGACAGGGCACAGAGAGAGAGAGAGAGAGACAGGGCACAGAGAGAGAGAGAGAGAGACAGGGCACAGAGAGAGAGAGAGAGAGAGACAGGGCACAGAGAGAGCGAGAGAGAGACAGGGCACAGAGAGAGCGAGAGAGAGACAGGGCACAGAGAGAGCGAGAGAGAGAGACAGGGCACAGAGAGCGAGAGAGAGAGACAGCGCACAGAGAGCGAGAGAGAGAGACAGGGCACCGAGAGAGAGAGAGAGAGACAGGGCACAGAGAGCGAGAGAGAGAGACAGCGCACAGATAGAGAGAGAGAGAGAGACAGCGCACAGATAGAGAGAGAGAGAGAGACAGCGCACAGAGCGAGAGAGAGAGACAGGCTCAGCGAGAGAGAGAGACAGGCTCAGTGAGAGAGAGAGACAGGGCACAGAGAGCGAGAGAGAGAGACAGGGCACAGAGAACGAGAGAGAGAGACAGGGCACAGAGAACGAGAGAGAGAGACAGGGCACAGAGAACGCGAGAGAGAGACAGCGCACAGAGAGCGAGAGAGAGAGACAGCGCACAGAGAGCGAGAGAGAGAGACAGCGCACAGAGAGCGAGAGAGAGAGACAGGGCACAGAGAGAGCGAGAGAGAGAGACAGGGCACAGAGAGCGAGAGAGAGAGACAGCGCACAGAGAGAGCGAGAGAGAGAGAGAGAGGGCACAGAGAGAGAGAGAGAGACAGGGCACAGAGAGAGAGAGAGAGAGAGACAGTGCACAGATAGATAGAGAGAGAGAGAGACAGGGCACAGAGAGAGAGAGAGAGAGAGACAGGGCACAGAGAACGAGAGAGAGAGAGACAGGGCACAGAGAACGAGAGAGAGAGACAGGGCACAGAGGGAGCGAGAGAGAGACAGGGCACAAAGAGAGCGAGAGAGAGACAGGGCACAGAGAGAGCGAGAGAGAGACAGGGCACAGAGAGAGCGAGAGAGAGACAGGGCACAGAGAGAGCGAGAGAGAGACAGGGCACAGAGAGAGCGAGAGAGAGACAGGGCACAGAGAGAGCGAGAGAGAGAGAGACAGGGCACAGAGAACGAGAGAGAGAGACAGGGCACAGAGAGAGCGAGAGAGAGACAGGGCACAGAGAGAGAGCGAGAGAGAGACAGGGCACAGAGAGAGAGCGAGAGAGAGACAGGGCACAGAGAGAGAGAGAGGGACAGGGCACAGAGAGAGCGAGAGAGAGACAGGGCACAGAGAGCGAGAGAGAGACAGGGCACAGAGAGCGAGAGAGAGACAGGGCACAGAGAGCGAGAGAGAGACAGGGCACAGAGAGCGAGAGAGAGACAGGGCACAGAGAGCGAGAGAGAGACAGGGCACAGAGAGCGAGAGAGAGACAGCGCACAGAGAGCGAGAGAGAGACAGCGCACAGAGAGCGAGAGAGAGACAGGGCACAGAGAGCGAGAGAGAGACAGGGCACAGAGAGCGAGAGAGAGACAGGGCACAGAGAGCGAGAGAGAGACAGGGCACAGAGAGCGAGAGAGAGACAGGGCACAGAGAGCGAGAGAGAGACAGGGCACAGAGAGCGAGAGAGAGACAGCGCACAGAGAGCGAGAGAGAGACAGGGCACAGAGAGAGCGAGAGAGAGACAGGGCACAGAGAGAGCGAGAGAGAGACAGGGCACAGAGAGAGCGAGAGAGAGACAGGGCACAGAGAGCGAGAGAGAGACAGGGCACAGAGAGCGAGAGAGAGAGACAGTGCACAGATAGAGAGAGAGAGACAGGGCACAGAGCGAGAGAGAGAGACAGGCTCAGCGAGAGAGAGAGACAGGGCACAGAGAGCGAGAGAGAGAGACAGGGCACAGAGAACGAGAGAGAGAGACAGGGCACAGAGAACGAAAGAGAGAGACAGCGCACAGAGAGAGCGAGAGAGAGACAGGGCACAGAGAGCGAGAGTGAGACAGGGCACAGAGAGAGCGAGAGAGAGACAGGGCACAGAGAGCGAGAGAGAGACAGGGCACAGAGAGCGAGAGAGAGACAGGGCACAGAGAGCGAGAGAGAGACAGGGCACAGAGAGCGAGAGAGAGAGACAGTGCACAGATAGAGAGAGAGAGACAGTGCACAGAGCGAGAGAGAGAGACAGTGCACAGAGCGAGAGAGAGAGACAGGCTCAGCGAGAGAGAGAGACAGGCTCAGCGAGAGAGAGAGACAGGCTCAGCGAGAGAGAGAGACAGGGCACAGAGAGCGAGAGAGAGAGACAGGGCACAGAGAACGAGAGAGAGAGACAGGGCACAGAGAACGAGAGAGAGAGACAGGGCACAGAGAGAGCGAGAGAGAGACAGGGCACAGAGAGAGCGAGAGAGAGACAGGGCACAGAGAGAGCGAGAGAGAGACAGGGCACAGAGAGAGCGAGAGAGAGACAGGGCACAGAGAGAGCGAGAGAGAGACAGGGCACAGAGAGAGCGAGAGAGAGACAGGGCACAGAGAGAGCGAGAGAGAGACAGGGCACAGAGAGCGAGAGAGAGACAGGGCACAGAGAGCGAGAGAGAGAGACAGCGCACAGAGCGAGAGAGAGAGAGACAGGGCACAGAGAGCGAGAGAGAGAGACAGCGCACAGAGAGTGAGAGAGAGACAGCGCACAGAGAGCGAGAGAGAGAGAGCGCACAGAGAGCGAGAGAGAGAGAGCGCACAGAGAGCGAGAGAGAGAGACAGGGCACAGAGAGCGAGAGAGAGACAGCGCACAGAGAGCGAGAGAGAGACAGCGCACAGAGAGCGAGAGAGAGACAGCGCACAGAGAGCGAGAGAGAGACAGGGCACAGAGAGCGAGAGAGAGACAGGGCACAGAGAGCGAGAGAGAGACAGGGCACAGAGAGCGAGAGAGAGACAGGGCACAGAGAGCGAGAGAGAGACAGGGCACAGAGAGCGAGAGAGAGACAGGGCACAGAGAGCGAGAGAGAGACAGGGCACAGAGAGCGAGAGAGAGACAGGGCACAGAGAGCGAGAGAGAGACAGGGCACAGAGAGCGAGAGAGAGACAGGGCACAGAGAGCGAGAGAGAGACAGGGCACAGAGAGCGAGAGAGAGACAGGGCACAGAGAGCGAGAGAGAGACAGCGCACAGAGAGCGAGAGAGAGACAGCGCACAGAGAGCGAGAGAGAGACAGCGCACAGAGAGCGAGAGAGAGACAGCGCACAGAGAGCGAGAGAGAGACAGCGCACAGAGAGCGAGAGAGAGACAGCGCACAGAGAGCGAGAGAGAGACAGCGCACAGAGAGCGAGAGAGAGACAGCGCACAGAGAGCGAGAGAGAGACAGCGCACAGAGAGCGAGAGAGAGACAGCGCACAGAGAGCGAGAGAGAGACAGCGCACAGAGAGCGAGAGAGAGACAGCGCACAGAGAGCGAGAGAGAGACAGCGCACAGAGAGCGAGAGAGAGACAGCGCACAGAGAGCGAGAGAGAGACAGCGCACAGAGAGCGAGAGAGAGACAGCGCACAGAGAGCGAGAGAGAGACAGCGCACAGAGAGCGAGAGAGAGACAGCGCACAGAGAGCGAGAGAGAGACAGCGCACAGAGAGCGAGAGAGAGACAGGGCACAGAGAGCGAGAGAGAGACAGGGCACAGAGAGCGAGAGAGAGACAGGGCACAGAGAGCGAGAGAGAGAGAAAGACAGCACACAGAGAGCGAGAGAGAGAGACAGGGCACAGAGAGCGAGAGAGAGACAGGGCACAGAGAGCGAGAGAGAGACAGGGCACAGAGAGCGAGAGAGAGACAGGGCACAGAGAGAGCGAGAGAGAGACAGCGCACAGAGAGCGAGAGAGAGACAGCGCACAGAGAGCGAGAGAGAGACAGCGCACAGAGAGCGAGAGAGAGACAGCGCACAGAGAGCGAGAGAGAGACAGCGCACAGAGAGCGAGAGAGAGAGACAGCGCAGAGGGAGCGATAGAGAGAGACAGCGCAGAGAGAGAGACACAGCGCAGAGAGAGAGAGAGACACAGCGCAGAGAGAGAGAGAGAGAGAGAGAGAGAGACACAGCGCAGAGAGAGAAAGAGAGAGAGAGAGACACAGCGCAGAGAGAGAGAGAGAGACACAGCGCCGAGAGAGAGAGACACAGCGCCGAGAGAGAGAGACACAGCGCAGAGAGAGAGACACAGCGCAGAGAGAGAGAGAGAGAGAGAGAGAGAGAGAGAGAGACAGCGCAGAGAGAGAGAGAGAGAGAGACACAGCGCCGAGAGAGAGAGACACAGCGCCGAGAGAGAGAGAGAGAGACACAGCGCCGAGAGAGAGAGAGAGAGACAGACAGCGCAGAGAGAGAGAGACAGAGAGACAGCGCCGAGAGAGAGACACAGCGCCGAGAGAGAGACACACAGCGCAGAGAGAGAGAGAGACACACAGTGCAGAGAGAGAGAGAGACACACAGTGCAGAGAGAGAGAGACACACACAGCGCAGAGAGAGAGAGACACACACAGCGCAGAGAGAGAGAGACACACACAGCGCAGAGAGAGAGAGAGAGAGAGAGACACAGCGCAGAGAGAGAGAGAGAGAGAGAGACACAGCGCAGAGAGAGAGAGAGAGAGAGAGACACAGCGCAGAGAGAGAGAGAGAGAGAGAGACACAGCGCAGAGAGAGAGACACAGCGCAGAGAGAGAGACACAGCGCAGAGAGAGAGACACAGCGCAGAGAGAGAGACACAGCGCAGAGAGAGAGACACAGCGCAGAGAGAGAGACACAGCGCAGAGAGAGAGACACAGCGCAGAGAGAGAGACACAGCGCAGAGAGAGAGACACAGCGCAGAGAGAGAGACACAGCGCAGAGAGAGAGACACAGCGCAGAGAGAGAGACACAGCGCAGAGAGAGAGACACAGCGCAGAGAGAGAGAGAGACACAGCGCAGAGAGAGAGAGAGACACAGCGCAGAGAGAGAGAGAGACACAGCGCAGAGAGAGAGAGAGACACAGCGCAGAGAGAGAGAGAGACACAGCGCAGAGAGAGAGAGAGACACAGCGCAGAGAGAGAGACACAGCGCAGAGAGAGAGACACAGCGCAGAGAGAGAGACACAGCGCAGAGAGAGAGACACAGCGCAGAGAGAGAGACACAGCGCAGAGAGAGAGACACAGCGCAGAGAGAGAGACACAGCGCAGAGAGAGAGACACAGCGCAGAGAGAGAGACACAGCGCAGAGAGAGAGACACAGCGCAGAGAGAGAGAGAGACACAGCGCAGAGAGAGAGAGACACAGCGCAGAGAGAGAGAGAGACACAGCGCAGAGAGAGAGAGAGACACAGCGCAGAGAGAGAGAGAGACACAGCGCAGAGAGAGAGAGAGACACAGCGCAGAGAGAGAGAGACACACAGCGCAGAGAGAGAGAGACACAGCGCAGAGAGAGAGAGACACAGCGCAGAGAGAGAGACACAGCGCAGAGAGAGAGACACAGCGCAGAGAGAGAGACACAGCGCAGAGAGAGAGACACAGCGCAGAGAGAGAGACACAGCGCAGAGAGAGAGACACAGCGCAGAGAGAGAGAGAGAGACAGCGCAGAGAGAGAGAGAGAGACAGCGCAGAGAGAGAGAGAGACACAGCGCAGAGAGAGAGAGAGACACAGCGCAGAGAGAGAGAGAGACACAGCGCAGAGAGAGAGAGAGACACAGCGCAGAGAGAGAGAGAGACACAGCGCAGAGAGAGAGAGAGACACAGCGCAGAGAGAGAGAGAGACACAGCGCAGAGAGAGAGAGAGACACAGCGCAGAGAGAGAGAGAGACACAGCGCAGAGAGAGAGAGAGACACAGCGCAGAGAGGGAGAGAGACACAGCGCAGAGAGAGAGAGAGACACAGCGCAGAGAGAGAGAGAGACACAGCGCAGAGAGAGAGCGAGAGAGACACAGCGCAGAGAGAGAGCGAGAGAGACACAGCGCAGAGAGAGAGAGAGAGACACAGCGCAGAGAGAGAGAGAGAGAGAGAGAGAGAGAGAGAGCGAGAGACAGCGCAGAGAGAGAGAGAGCGAGAGACAGCGCAGAGAGCGAGAGAGCGAGAGACAGCGCAGAGAGCGAGAGAGCGAGAGACAGCGCAGAGAGCGAGAGAGCGAGAGACAGCGCAGAGAGCGAGAGAGCGAGAGACAGCGCAGAGAGCGAGAGACAGCGCAGAGAGCGAGAGAGCGAGAGACAGCGCAGAGAGCGAGAGAGCGAGAGACAGCGCAGAGAGAGCGAGAGAGCGAGAGACAGCGCAGAGAGAGCGAGAGCGAGAGACAGCGCAGAGAGAGCGAGAGCGAGAGACAGCGCAGAGAGAGAGAGAGCGAGAGACAGCGCAGAGAGAGAGAGAGCGAGAGACAGCGCAGAGAGAGAGAGAGCGAGAGACAGCGCAGAGAGAGAGAGAGCGAGAGACAGCGCAGAGAGAGAGAGAGCGAGAGACAGCGCAGAGAGAGAGAGAGCGAGAGACAGCGCAGAGAGAGAGAGAGCGAGAGACAGCGCAGAGAGAGTGAGAGCGAGAGAAAGCGCAGAGAGAGAGAGAGCGAGAGACAGCGCAGAGAGAGAGAGAGCGAGAGACAGCGCAGAGAGAGAGAGAGCGAGAGACAGCGCAGAGAGAGAGAGAGCGAGAGACAGCGCAGAGAGAGAGAGAGCGAGAGACAGCGCAGAGAGAGAGAGAGCGAGAGACAGCGCAGAGAGAGAGAGAGCGAGAGACAGCGCAGAGAGAGAGAGAGCGAGAGACAGCGCAGAGAGAGTGAGAGCGAGACACAGCGCAGAGAGAGAGAGAGCGAGAGACAGCGCAGAGAGAGAGAGAGCGAGAGACAGCGCAGAGAGAGAGAGAGCGAGAGACAGCGCAGAGAGAGAGAGAGCGAGAGACAGCGCAGAGAGAGAGAGAGCGAGAGACAGCGCAGAGAGAGAGAGAGCGAGAGACAGCGCAGAGAGAGAGAGAGCGAGACACAGCGCAGAGAGAGAGAGAGCGAGACACAGCGCAGAGAGAGAGAGAGCGAGACACCGCAGAGAGAGAGAGAGCGAGACACAGCGCAGAGAGAGAGAGAGCGAGAGACAGCGCAGAGAGAGAGAGAGCGAGAGACAGCGCAGAGAGAGAGAGAGCGAGAGACAGCGCAGAGAGAGAGAGAGCGAGAGACAGCGCAGAGAGAGAGAGAGCGAGAGACAGCGCAGAGAGAGAGAGAGCGAGAGAGAGACACAGCGTAGACAGAGAGAGAGAGAGAGAGAGACACAGCGCAGAGAGAGAGAGAGAGAGAGAGAGACACAGCGCAGAGAGAGAGAGAGAGACACAGCGCAGAGAGAGAGAGAGAGACACAGCGCAGAGAGAGAGAGAGAGACACAGCGCAGAGAGAGAGAGAGAGACACAGCGCAGAGAGAGAGAGAGAGACACAGCGCAGAGAGAGAGAGAGAGACACAGCGCAGAGAGAGAGAGAGAGACACTGCGCAGAGAGAGAGAGAGAGACACTGCGCAGAGAGAGAGAGAGAGACACTGCGCAGAGAGAGAGAGAGAGAGACACTGCGCAGAGAGAGAGAGAGAGAGACACTGCGCAGAGAGAGAGAGAGAGAGAGAGAGAGAGAGAGACTGCGCCGAGAGAGAGAGACACAGCGCCGAGAGAGAGAGACACAGCGCCGAGAGAGAGAGACACAGCGCCGAGAGAGAGAGACACAGCGCCGAGAGAGAGAGACACAGCGCCGAGAGAGAGAGACACAGCGCCGAGAGAGAGAGACACAGCGCCGAGAGAGAGAGACACAGCGCCGAGAGAGAGAGACACAGCGCCGAGAGAGAGAGACACAGCGCCGAGAGAGAGAGACACAGCGCCGAGAGAGAGAGACACAGCGCAGAGAGAGAGACACAGCGCAGAGAGAGAGAGAGAGACACAGCGCCGAGAGAGAGAGACACAGCGCCGAGAGAGAGAGACACAGCGCCGAGAGAGAGAGACACAGCGCCGAGAGAGAGAGACACAGCGCCGAGAGAGAGAGACACAGCGCCGAGAGAGAGAGACACAGCGCCGAGAGAGAGAGACACAGCGCCGAGAGAGAGAGACACAGCGCCGAGAGAGAGAGACACAGCGCCGAGAGAGAGAGACACAGCGCCGAGAGAGAGAGACACAGCGCCCAGAGAGAGAGACACAGCGCCCAGAGAGAGAGAGACACAGCGCAGAGAGAGAGACACAGCGCAGAGAGAGAGAGAGAGACACAGCGCAGAGAGAGAGAGAGAGAGAGAGAGAGACAGCGCAGAGAGAGAGAGAGAGAGAGAGACACAGCGCCGAGAGAGAGAGAGACAGCGCCGAGAGAGAGACACAGCGCAGAGAGAGAGAGACACAGCGCAGAGAGAGAGAGACAGCGCAGAGAGAGAGAGAGAGAGAGAGACACAGCGCAGAGAGAGAGAGCGCAGAGAGAGAGAGAGAGAGAGAGACAGCGCAGAGAGAGAGACACAGCGCCGAGAGAGAGAGACACAGCGCCGAGAGAGAGAGAGAGACACAGCGCCGAGAGAGAGACACACACAGCGCAGAGAGAGAGAGAGAGACAGCGCAGAGAGAGCGAGAGAGACAGCGCAGAGAGAGCGAGAGAGACAGCGCAGAGAGAGCGAGAGAGACAGCGCAGAGAGAGCGAGAGACACAGCGCAGAGAGAGCGAGAGAGAGACAGCGCAGAGAGAGCGAGAGAGAGACAGCGCAGAGGGAGCGAGAGAGAGACAGCGCAGAGGGAGCGAGAGAGAGACAGCGCAGAGGGAGCGAGAGAGAGACAGCGCAGAGGGAGCGAGAGAGAGACAGCGCAGAGGGAGCGAGAGAGAGACAGCGCAGAGGGAGCGAGAGAGAGACAGCGCAGAGGGAGCGAGAGAGAGACAGCGCAGAGAGAGCGAGAGAGAGACACAGCGCAGAGAGAGAGAGAGAGAGAGAGAGACAGCGCAGAGAGAGAGAGAGAGAGAGACACAGCGCCGAGAGAGAGAGAGACAGCGCCGAGAGAGAGACACAGCGCAGAGAGAGAGAGACACAGCGCAGAGAGAGAGAGAGAGAGAGAGAGACAGCGCAGAGAGAGAGAGAGAGAGAGAGAGACAGCGCAGAGAGAGAGAGAGAGAGAGAGAGAGAGAGACAGCGCAGAGAGAGAGAGAGAGAGAGCGCAGAGAGAGAGAGAGAGAGAGAGAGACAGCGCAGAGAGAGAGACACAGCGCCGAGAGAGAGAGACACAGCGCCGAGAGAGAGAGAGAGACACAGCGCCGAGAGAGAGACACACAGCGCAGAGAGAGAGAGAGAGAGAGAGACACACACAGCGCAGAGAGAGAGAGAGAGAGAGAGACACACACAGCGCAGAGAGAGAGAGAGAGAGAGAGACACACACAGCGCAGAGAGAGAGAGAGAGAGAGAGACACACACAGCGCAGAGAGAGAGAGAGAGACAGCGCAGAGAGAGCGAGAGAGACAGCGCAGAGAGAGCGAGAGAGACAGCGCAGAGAGAGCGAGAGAGACAGCGCAGAGAGAGCGAGAGACACAGCGCAGAGAGAGCGAGAGACACAGCGCAGAGAGAGCGAGAGACACAGCGCAGAGAGAGCGAGAGACACAGCGCAGAGAGAGCGAGAGACACAGCGCAGAGAGAGCGAGAGACACAGCGCAGAGAGAGCGAGAGACACAGCGCAGAGAGAGCGAGAGACACAGCGCAGAGAGAGCGAGAGAGAGACAGCGCAGAGAGAGCGAGAGAGAGACAGCGCAGAGAGAGCGAGAGAGAGACAGCGCAGAGAGAGCGAGAGAGAGACAGCGCAGAGAGAGCGAGAGAGAGACAGCGCAGAGAGAGCGAGAGAGAGACAGCGCAGAGAGAGCGAGAGAGAGACAGCGCAGAGAGAGCGAGAGAGAGACAGCGCAGAGAGAGCGAGAGAGAGACAGCGCAGAGAGAGCGAGAGAGAGACAGCGCAGAGAGAGCGAGAGACAGCGCAGAGAGAGCGAGAGACAGCGCAGAGAGAGCGAGAGAGAGACAGCGCAGAGAGAGCGAGAGAGAGACAGCGCAGAGAGAGCGAGAGAGAGACAGCGCAGAGAGAGCGAGAGAGAGACAGCGCAGAGAGAGCGAGAGAGAGACAGCGCAGAGAGAGCGAGAGAGAGACAGCGCAGAGAGAGCGAGAGAGAGACAGCGCAGAGAGAGCGAGAGAGAGACAGCGCAGAGAGAGCGAGAGAGAGACAGCGCAGAGAGAGCGAGAGAGAGACAGCGCAGAGAGAGCGAGAGAGAGACAGCGCAGAGAGAGCGAGAGAGAGACAGCGCAGAGAGAGCGAGAGAGAGACAGCGCAGAGAGAGCGAGAGAGAGACAGCGCAGAGAGAGCGAGAGACAGCGCAGAGAGAGCGAGAGACAGCGCAGAGAGAGCGAGAGAGAGACAGCGCAGAGGGAGCGAGAGAGAGACAGCGCAGAGGGAGCGAGAGAGAGACAGCGCAGAGGGAGCGAGAGAGAGACAGCGCAGAGGGAGCGAGAGAGAGACAGCGCAGAGGGAGCGAGAGAGAGACAGCGCAGAGGGAGCGAGAGAGAGACAGCGCAGAGGGAGCGAGAGAGAGACAGCGCAGAGGGAGCGAGAGAGAGACAGCGCAGAGGGAGCGAGAGAGAGACAGCGCAGAGGGAGCGAGAGAGAGACAGCGCAGAGGGAGCGAGAGAGAGACAGCGCACAGAGAGCGAGAGAGAGACAGCGCACAGAGAGCGAGAGAGAGACAGCGCACAGAGAGCGAGAGAGAGACAGCGCACAGAGAGCGAGAGAGAGACAGCGCACAGAGAGCGAGAGAGAGACAGCGCACAGAGAGCGAGAGAGAGACAGCGCACAGAGAGCGAGAGAGAGACAGCGCACAGAGAGCGAGAGAGAGACAGCGCACAGAGAGCGAGAGAGAGACAGCGCACAGAGAGCGAGAGAGAGACAGCGCACAGAGAGCGAGAGAGAGACAGCGCACAGAGAGCGAGAGAGAGACAGCGCACAGAGAGCGAGAGAGAGACAGCGCACAGAGAGCGAGAGAGAGACAGCGCACAGAGAGCGAGAGAGAGACAGCGCACAGAGAGCGAGAGAGAGACAGCGCACAGAGAGCGAGAGAGAGACAGCGCACAGAGAGCGAGAGAGAGACAGCGCACAGAGAGCGAGAGAGAGACAGCGCACAGAGAGCGAGAGAGACAGCGCACAGAGAGCGAGAGAGAGACAGCGCACAGAGAGCGAGAGAGAGACAGCGCACAGAGAGCGAGAGAGAGACAGCGCACAGAGAGCGAGAGAGAGACAGCGCACAGAGAGCGAGAGAGAGACAGCGCACAGAGAGCGAGAGAGAGACAGCGCACAGAGAGCGAGAGACAGCGCAGAGAGCGAGAGAGCGAGAGACAGCGCAGAGAGCGAGAGAGCGAGAGACAGCGCAGAGAGCGAGAGAGCGAGAGACAGCGCAGAGAGCGAGAGAGCGAGAGACAGCGCAGAGAGCGAGAGAGCGAGAGACAGCGCAGAGAGAGCGAGAGCGAGAGACAGCGCAGAGAGAGAGAGAGCGAGAGACAGCGCAGAGAGAGAGAGAGCGAGAGACAGCGCAGAGAGAGAGAGAGCGAGAGACAGCGCAGAGAGAGAGAGAGCGAGAGACAGCGCAGAGAGAGAGAGAGCGAGAGACAGCGCAGAGAGAGAGAGAGCGAGAGACAGCGCAGAGAGAGAGAGAGCGAGAGACAGCGCAGAGAGAGTGAGAGCGAGAGAAAGCGCAGAGAGAGAGAGAGCGAGAGACAGCGCAGAGAGAGAGAGAGCGAGAGACAGCGCAGAGAGAGAGAGAGCGAGAGACAGCGCAGAGAGAGAGAGAGCGAGAGACAGCGCAGAGCGAGAGACAGCGCAGAGCGAGAGACAGCGCAGAGAGAGAGAGAGCGAGAGACAGCGCAGAGAGAGAGAGAGCGAGAGACAGCGCAGAGAGAGAGAGAGCGAGAGACAGCGCAGAGAGAGAGAGAGCGAGAGACAGCGCAGAGAGAGAGAGAGCGAGAGACAGCGCAGAGAGAGAGAGAGCGAGAGACAGCGCAGAGAGAGAGAGAGCGAGCGACAGCGCAGAGAGAGAGAGAGCGAGAGAGAGACACAGCGTAGACAGAGAGAGAGAGAGAGAGAGACACAGCGCAGAGAGAGAGAGAGAGAGAGAGAGAGACACAGCGCAGAGAGAGAGAGAGAGACACAGCGCAGAGAGAGAGAGAGAGACACAGCGCAGAGAGAGAGAGAGAGACACAGCGCAGAGAGAGAGAGAGAGACACAGCGCAGAGAGAGAGAGAGAGACACAGCGCAGAGAGAGAGAGAGAGACACAGCGCAGAGAGAGAGAGAGAGACACAGCGCAGAGAGAGAGAGAGAGACACTGCGCAGAGAGAGAGAGAGAGACACTGCGCAGAGAGAGAGAGAGAGACACTGCGCAGAGAGAGAGAGAGAGAGACACTGCGCAGAGAGAGAGAGAGAGAGACACTGCGCAGAGAGAGAGAGAGAGAGAGAGAGAGAGAGAGAGACTGCACCGAGAGAGAGAGGCACAGCGCCGAGAGAGAGAGACACAGCGCCGAGAGAGAGAGACACAGCGCCGAGAGAGAGAGACACAGCGCCGAGAGAGAGAGACACAGCGCCGAGAGAGAGAGACACAGCGCCGAGAGAGAGAGACACAGCGCCGAGAGAGAGAGACACAGCGCCGAGAGAGAGAGACACAGCGCCGAGAGAGACACAGCGCCGAGAGAGAGAGACACAGCGCCGAGAGAGAGAGACACAGCGCCGAGAGAGAGAGACACAGCGCCGAGAGAGAGAGACACAGCGCCGAGAGAGAGAGACACAGCGCAGAGAGAGAGACACAGCGCAGAGAGAGAGACACAGCGCCGAGAGAGAGAGACACAGCGCCGAGAGAGAGAGACACAGCGCCGAGAGAGAGAGACACAGCGCCGAGAGAGAGAGACACAGCGCCGAGAGAGAGAGACACAGCGCAGAGAGAGAGAGACACAGCGCAGAGAGAGAGAGACACAGCGCAGAGAGAGAGACACAGCGCAGAGAGAGAGACACAGCGCAGAGAGAGAGAGAGAGAGAGAGAGAGACAGCGCAGAGAGAGAGAGAGAGAGAGACACAGCGCCGAGAGAGAGAGAGACAGCGCCGAGAGAGAGACACAGCGCAGAGAGAGAGAGACACAGCGCAGAGAGAGAGAGACAGCGCAGAGAGAGAGAGAGAGAGAGAGACACAGCGCAGAGAGAGAGAGCGCAGAGAGAGAGAGAGAGAGAGAGAGACAGCGCAGAGAGAGAGACACAGCGCCGAGAGAGAGAGACACAGCGCCGAGAGAGAGACACACACAGCGCAGAGAGAGAGAGAGAGACAGCGCAGAGAGAGCGAGAGAGACAGCGCAGAGAGAGCGAGAGAGACAGCGCAGAGAGAGCGAGAGAGACAGCGCAGAGAGAGCGAGAGACACAGCGCAGAGAGAGCGAGAGAGAGACAGCGCAGAGAGAGCGAGAGAGAGACAGCGCAGAGAGAGCGAGAGAGAGACAGCGCAGAGGGAGCGAGAGAGAGACAGCGCAGAGGGAGCGAGAGAGAGACAGCGCAGAGGGAGCGAGAGAGAGACAGCGCAGAGGGAGCGAGAGAGAGACAGCGCAGAGGGAGCGAGAGAGAGACAGCGCAGAGGGAGCGAGAGAGAGACAGCGCAGAGGGAGCGAGAGAGAGACAGCGCAGAGGGAGCGAGAGAGAGACAGCGCAGAGGGAGCGAGAGAGAGACAGCGCAGAGGGAGCGAGAGAGAGACAGCGCAGAGGGAGCGAGAGAGAGACAGCGCAGAGGGAGCGAGAGAGAGACAGGGCACAGAGAGCGAGAGAGAGACACAGCGCAGAGAGAGAGAGAGAGAGAGACACAGCGCAGAGAGAGAGAGAGAGAGAGAGACACAGCGCAGAGAGAGAGAGAGAGAGAGAGAGAGACAGCGCAGAGAGAGAGAGAGAGAGAGAGAGAGACAGCGCAGAGAGAGAGACACAGCGCCGAGAGAGAGAGACACAGCGCCGAGAGAGAGAGAGAGACACAGCGCCGAGAGAGAGACACACAGCGCAGAGAGAGAGAGAGAGAGAGACACACACACAGCGCAGAGAGAGAGAGAGAGACAGCGCAGAGAGAGCGAGAGAGACAGCGCAGAGAGAGAGAGAGAGACAGCGCAGAGAGAGCGAGAGAGACAGCGCAGAGAGAGCGAGAGAGACAGCGCAGAGAGAGCGAGAGAGACAGCGCAGAGAGAGCGAGAGAGACAGCGCAGAGAGAGCGAGAGAGACAGCGCAGAGAGAGCGAGAGACACAGCGCAGAGAGAGCGAGAGACACAGCGCAGAGAGAGCGAGAGACACAGCGCAGAGAGAGCGAGAGACACAGCGCAGAGAGAGCGAGAGACACAGCGCAGAGAGAGCGAGAGAGACAGCGCAGAGAGAGCGAGAGAGAGACAGCGCAGAGAGAGCGAGAGAGAGACAGCGCAGAGAGAGCGAGAGAGAGACAGCGCAGAGAGAGCGAGAGAGAGACAGCGCAGAGAGAGCGAGAGAGAGACAGCGCAGAGAGAGCGAGAGAGAGACAGCGCAGAGAGAGCGAGAGAGAGACAGCGCAGAGAGAGCGAGAGAGAGACAGCGCAGAGAGAGCGAGAGAGAGACAGCGCAGAGAGAGCGAGAGAGAGACAGCGCAGAGAGAGCGAGAGAGAGACAGCGCAGAGAGAGCGAGAGAGAGACAGCGCAGAGAGAGCGAGAGAGAGACAGCGCAGAGAGAGCGAGAGAGAGACAGCGCAGAGAGAGCGAGAGAGAGACAGCGCAGAGAGAGCGAGAGACAGCGCAGAGAGAGAGAGAGACAGCGCAGAGAGAGCGAGAGAGAGACAGCGCAGAGAGAGCGAGAGAGAGACAGCGCAGAGGGAGCGAGAGAGAGACAGCGCAGAGGGAGCGAGAGAGAGACAGCGCAGAGGGAGCGAGAGAGAGACAGCGCAGAGGGAGCGAGAGAGAGACAGCGCACAGGGAGCGAGAGAGAGACAGCGCACAGAGAGCGAGAGAGAGACAGCGCACAGAGAGCGAGAGAGAGACAGCGCACAGAGAGCGAGAGAGAGACAGCGCACAGAGAGCGAGAGAGAGACAGCGCACAGAGAGCGAGAGAGAGACAGCGCACAGAGAGCGAGAGAGAGACAGCGCACAGAGAGCGAGAGAGAGACAGCGCACAGAGAGCGAGAGAGAGACAGCGCACAGAGAGCGAGAGAGAGACAGCGCACAGAGAGCGAGAGAGAGACAGCGCACAGAGAGCGAGAGAGAGACAGCGCACAGAGAGCGAGAGAGAGACAGCGCACAGAGAGCGAGAGAGAGACAGCGCACAGAGAGCGAGAGAGAGACAGCGCACAGAGAGCGAGAGAGAGACAGCGCACAGAGAGCGAGAGAGAGACAGCGCACAGAGAGCGAGAGAGAGACAGCGCACAGAGAGCGAGAGAGAGACAGCGCACAGAGAGCGAGAGAGAGACAGCGCACAGAGAGCGAGAGAGAGACAGCGCACAGAGAGCGAGAGAGAGACAGCGCACAGAGAGCGAGAGAGAGACAGCGCACAGAGAGCGAGAGAGAGACAGCGCACAGAGAGCGAGAGAGAGACAGCGCACAGAGAGCGAGAGAGAGACAGCGCACAGAGAGCGAGAGAGAGACAGCGCACAGAGAGCGAGAGAGAGACAGCGCACAGAGAGCGAGAGAGAGACAGCGCACAGAGAGCGAGAGAGAGACAGCGCACAGAGAGCGAGAGAGAGACAGCGCACAGAGAGCGAGAGAGAGACAGCGCACAGAGAGCGAGAGAGAGACAGCGCACAGAGAGCGAGAGAGAGACAGCGCACAGAGAGCGAGAGAGAGACAGCGCACAGAGAGCGAGAGAGAGACAGCGCACAGAGAGCGAGAGAGAGACAGCGCACAGAGAGCGAGAGAGAGACAGCGCACAGAGAGCGAGAGAGAGACAGCGCACAGAGAGCGAGAGAGAGACAGCGCACAGAGAGCGAGAGAGAGACAGCGCACAGAGAGCGAGAGAGAGACAGCGCACAGAGAGCGAGAGAGAGACAGCGCACAGAGAGCGAGAGAGAGAGACAGCGCACAGAGAGCGAGAGAGAGAGACAGGGCACAGAGAGCGAGAGAGAGACAGGGCACAGAGAGCGAGAGAGAGACAGGGCACAGAGAGCGAGAGAGAGACAGCGCACAGAGAGCGAGAGAGAGACAGCGCACAGAGAGCGAGAGAGAGACAGCGCACAGAGAGCGAGAGAGAGACAGCGCACAGAGAGCGAGAGAGAGACAGCGCACAGAGAGCGAGAGAGAGACAGCGCACAGAGAGCGAGAGAGAGACAGCGCACAGAGAGCGAGAGAGAGACAGCGCACAGAGAGCGAGAGAGAGACAGCGCACAGAGAGCGAGAGAGAGACAGCGCACAGAGAGCGAGAGAGAGAGACAGCGCACAGAGAGCGAGAGAGAGACAGCGCACAGAGAGCGAGAGAGAGACAGCGCACAGAGAGCGAGAGAGAGACAGCGCACAGAGAGCGAGAGAGAGACAGCGCACAGAGAGCGAGAGAGAGACAGCGCACAGAGAGCGAGAGAGAGAGAGAGAGACAGCGCACAGAGAGCGAGAGAGAGACAGGGCACAGAGAGCGAGAGAGAGAGAGAGAGACAGGCAGAGAGAGCGAGAGAGAGACAGCGCAGAGAGAGCGAGAGAGAGACAGCGCAGAGAGAGCGAGAGAGAGACAGCGCAGAGAGAGCGAGAGAGAGACAGCGCAGAGGGAGCGAGAGAGAGACAGCGCAGAGGGAGCGAGAGAGAGACAGCGCAGAGGGAGCGAGAGAGAGACAGCGCAGAGGGAGCGAGAGAGAGACAGCGCACAGAGAGCGAGAGAGAGACAGCGCACAGAGAGCGAGAGAGAGACAGGCACAGAGAGCGAGAGAGAGACAGCGCACAGAGAGCGAGAGAGAGACAGCGCACAGAGAGCGAGAGAGAGACAGCGCACAGAGAGCGAGAGAGAGACAGCGCAGAGGGAGCGAGAGAGAGACAGCGCACAGAGAGCGAGAGAGAGACAGCGCACAGAGAGCGAGAGAGAGACAGCGCACAGAGAGCGAGAGAGAGACAGCGCACAGAGAGCGAGAGAGAGACAGCGCACAGAGAGCGAGAGAGAGACAGCGCACAGAGAGCGAGAGAGAGACAGCGCACAGAGAGCGAGAGAGAGACAGCGCACAGAGAGCGAGAGAGAGACAGCGCACAGAGAGCGAGAGAGAGACAGCGCACAGAGAGCGAGAGAGAGACAGCGCACAGAGAGCGAGAGAGAGACAGCGCACAGAGAGCGAGAGAGAGACAGCGCACAGAGAGCGAGAGAGAGACAGCGCACAGAGAGCGAGAGAGAGACAGCGCACAGAGAGCGAGAGAGAGACAGCGCACAGAGAGCGAGAGAGAGACAGCGCACAGAGAGCGAGAGAGAGACAGCGCACAGAGAGCGAGAGAGAGACAGCGCACAGAGAGCGAGAGAGAGACAGCGCACAGAGAGCGAGAGAGAGACAGCGCACAGAGAGCGAGAGAGAGACAGCGCACAGAGAGCGAGAGAGAGACAGCGCACAGAGAGCGAGAGAGAGACAGCGCACAGAGAGCGAGAGAGAGACAGCGCACAGAGAGCGAGAGAGAGACAGCGCACAGAGAGCGAGAGAGAGACAGCGCACAGAGAGCGAGAGAGAGACAGCGCACAGAGAGCGAGAGAGAGACAGCGCACAGAGAGCGAGAGAGAGACAGCGCACAGAGAGCGAGAGAGAGACAGCGCACAGAGAGCGAGAGAGAGACAGGGCACAGAGAGCGAGAGAGAGAGACAGGGCACAGAGAGCGAGAGAGAGACAGGGCACAGAGAGCGAGAGAGAGACAGCGCACAGAGAGCGAGAGAGAGACAGGGCACAGAGAGCGAGAGAGAGACAGGGCACAGAGAGCGAGAGAGAGACAGCGCACAGAGAGCGAGAGAGAGACAGCGCACAGAGAGCGAGAGAGAGACAGCGCACAGAGAGCGAGAGAGAGACAGCGCACAGAGAGCGAGAGAGAGACAGCGCACAGAGAGCGAGAGAGAGACAGCGCACAGAGAGCGAGAGAGAGACAGCGCACAGAGAGCGAGAGAGAGACAGCGCACAGAGAGCGAGAGAGAGACAGCGCACAGAGAGCGAGAGAGAGAGACAGCGCACAGAGAGCGAGAGAGAGACAGCGCACAGAGAGCGAGAGAGAGACAGCGCACAGAGAGCGAGAGAGAGACAGCGCACAGAGAGCGAGAGAGAGACAGCGCACAGAGAGCGAGAGAGAGACAGCGCACAGAGAGAGAGAGACAGCGCACAGAGAGCGAGAGAGAGAGACAGGGCACAGAGAGCGAGAGAGAGAGACAGGGCACAGAGAGCGAGAGAGAGACAGGGCACAGAGAGAGCGAGAGAGAGACAGCGCACAGAGAGCGAGAGAGAGAGAGCGCACAGAGAGCGAGAGAGAGAGAGCGCACAGAGAGCGAGAGAGAGACAGCGCACAGAGAGCGAGAGAGAGACAGCGCAGAGGGAGCGAGAGAGAGAGACAGCGCAGAGAGAGAGACACAGCGCAGAGAGAGAGAGAGACACAGCGCAGAGAGAGAGAGAGAGAGAGACACAGCGCAGAGAGAGAAAGAGAGAGAGAGAGACACAGCGCAGAGAGAGAGAGAGAGAGAGACACAGCGCCGAGAGAGAGAGACACAGCGCCGAGAGAGAGAGAGACAGCGCAGAGAGAGAGAGAGAGAGACACAGCGCCGAGAGAGAGAGACACAGCGCCGAGAGAGAGACACAGCGCCGAGAGAGAGAGAGAGAGAGAGACAGAGAGACAGCGCAGAGAGAGAGAGACAGAGAGACAGCGCAGAGAGAGAGAGACAGAGAGACAGCGCAGAGAGAGAGAGACAGAGAGACAGCGCCGAGAGAGAGACACAGCGCCGAGAGAGAGACACAGCGCCGAGAGAGAGACACAGCGCCGAGAGAGAGACACAGCGCCGAGAGAGAGACACAGCGCCGAGAGAGAGAGACACAGCGCCGAGAGAGAGAGAGAGACACAGCGCAGAGAGAGAGAGAGAGAGAGAGACACCGCAGAGAGAGAGAGAGAGACACAGCGCAGAGAGAGAGAGACAGCGCACAGAGAGCGAGAGAGAGACAGCGCACAGAGAGCGAGAGAGAGACAGCGCACAGAGAGCGAGAGAGAGACAGCGCACAGAGAGCGAGAGAGAGACAGCGCACAGAGAGCGAGAGAGAGACAGCGCACAGAGAGCGAGAGAGAGAGAGCGCACAGAGAGCGAGAGAGAGAGAGCGCACAGAGAGCGAGAGAGAGAGAGCGCACAGAGAGCGAGAGAGAGAGAGCGCACAGAGAGCGAGAGAGAGAGAGCGCACAGAGAGCGAGAGAGAGAGAGCGCACAGAGAGCGAGAGAGAGAGAGCGCACAGAGAGCGAGAGAGAGAGAGCGCACAGAGAGCGAGAGAGAGAGAGCGCACAGAGAGCGAGAGAGAGAGAGCGCACAGAGAGCGAGAGAGAGAGAGCGCACAGAGAGCGAGAGAGAGAGAGCGCACAGAGAGCGAGAGAGAGAGAGCGCACAGAGAGCGAGAGAGAGAGAGCGCACAGAGAGCGAGAGAGAGAGAGCGCACAGAGAGCGAGAGAGAGAGAGCGCACAGAGAGCGAGAGAGAGAGAGCGCACAGAGAGCGAGAGAGAGAGAGCGCACAGAGAGCGAGAGAGAGAGAGCGCACAGAGAGCGAGAGAGAGAGAGCGCACAGAGAGCGAGAGAGAGAGAGCGCACAGAGAGCGAGAGAGAGAGAGCGCACAGAGAGCGAGAGAGAGAGAGCGCACAGAGAGCGAGAGAGAGAGACAGGGCACAGAGAGCGAGAGAGAGACAGCGCACAGAGAGCGAGAGAGAGACAGCGCACAGAGAGCGAGAGAGAGACAGCGCACAGAGAGCGAGAGAGAGACAGCGCACAGAGAGCGAGAGAGAGACAGCGCACAGAGAGCGAGAGAGAGAGACAGCGCACAGAGAGCGAGAGAGAGACAGCGCACAGAGAGCGAGAGAGAGACAGTGCACAGAGAGCGAGAGAGAGACAGCGCACAGAGAGCGAGAGAGAGACAGCGCACAGAGAGCGAGAGAGAGACAGGGCACAGAGAGCGAGAGAGAGACAGGGCACAGAGAGCGAGAGAGAGAGAGAGACAGCGCACAGAGAGCGAGAGAGAGACAGCGCACAGAGCGAGAGAGAGAGACAGGCCAGAGAGAGAGAGACAGGGCACAGAGAGCGAGAGAGAGACAGGGCACAGAGAGCGAGAGAGAGACAGGGCACAGAGAGCGAGAGAGAGACAGGGCACAGAGAGAGCGAGAGAGAGACAGCGCACAGAGAGCGAGAGAGAGACAGCGCACAGAGAGCGAGAGAGAGACAGCGCACAGAGAGCGAGAGAGAGACAGCGCACAGAGAGCGAGAGAGAGACAGCGAGAGAGAGACAGCGCACAGAGAGCGAGAGAGAGAGACAGCGCAGAGAGAGAGACACAGCGCAGAGAGAGAGAGAGACACAGCGCAGAGAGAGAGAGAGAGAGAGAGACACAGCGCAGAGAGAGAAAGAGAGAGAGAGAGACACAGCGCAGAGAGAGAGAGAGAGAGACACAGCGCCGAGAGAGAGAGACACAGCGCCGAGAGAGAGAGACAGCGCAGAGAGAGAGAGAGAGAGAGACACAGCGCCGAGAGAGAGAGACACAGCGCCGAGAGAGAGAGACACAGCGCCGAGAGAGAGAGACACAGCGCCGAGAGAGAGAGAGAGACAGAGAGACAGCGCCGAGAGAGAGAGACAGAGAGACAGCGCCGAGAGAGAGAGACAGCGCCGAGAGAGAGAGACAGCGCCGAGAGAGAGAGACAGCGCCGAGAGAGAGAGACAGCGCCGAGAGAGAGAGACAGCGCCGAGAGAGAGAGACAGCGCCGAGAGAGAGAGACAGCGCCGAGAGAGAGAGACAGCGCCGAGAGAGAGAGACAGCGCCGAGAGAGAGAGACAGCGCCGAGAGAGAGAGACAGCGCCGAGAGAGAGAGACAGCGCCGAGAGAGAGACAGACACAGCGCCGAGAGAGAGACACAGCGCCGAGAGAGAGACACAGCGCCGAGAGAGAGACACAGCGCCGAGAGAGAGGCACAGCGCCGAGAGAGAGGCACACAGCGCAGAGAGAGAGGCACACAGCGCAGAGAGAGAGGCACACAGCGCAGAGAGAGAGGCACACAGCGCAGAGAGAGAGGCACACAGCGCAGAGAGAGAGACACACAGCGCAGAGAGAGAGAGAGACACAGCGCAGAGAGAGAGAGAGAGAGAGAGAGACACCGCAGAGAGAGAGAGACACAGCGCAGAGAGAGAGAGAGAGAGAGAGAGACACCGCAGAGAGAGAGAGACACAGCGCAGAGAGAGAGACACAGCGCAGAGAGAGAGAGAGACACAGCGCAGAGAGGGAGAGAGACACAGCGCAGAGAGGGAGAGAGACACAGCGCAGAGAGGGAGAGAGACACAGCGCAGAGAGGGAGAGAGACACAGCGCAGAGAGAGAGAGAGACACAGCGCAGAGAGGGAGAGAGACACAGCGCAGAGAGGGAGAGAGACACAGCGCAGAGAGGGAGAGAGACACAGCGCAGAGAGGGAGAGAGACACAGCGCAGAGAGGGAGAGAGACACAGCGCAGAGAGGGAGAGAGACACAGCGCAGAGAGGGAGAGAGACACAGCGCAGAGAGGGAGAGAGACACAGCGCAGAGAGAGAGAGAGACACAGCGCAGAGAGAGAGAGAGACACAGCGCAGAGAGAGAGAGAGACACAGCGCAGAGAGAGAGAGAGACACAGCGCAGAGAGAGAGAGAGACACAGCGCAGAGAGAGAGAGAGACACAGCGCAGAGAGAGAGAGAGACACAGCGCAGAGAGAGAGAGAGACACAGCGCAGAGAGAGAGAGAGACACAGCGCAGAGAGAGAGAGAGACACAGCGCAGAGAGAGAGAGAGACACAGCGCAGAGAGAGAGAGAGACACAGCGCAGAGAGAGAGAGAGACACAGCGCAGAGAGAGAGAGAGACACAGCGCAGAGAGAGAGAGAGACACAGCGCAGAGAGAGAGAGAGACACAGCGCAGAGAGAGAGAGAGACACAGCGCAGAGAGAGAGAGAGACACAGCGCAGAGAGAGAGAGAGACACAGCGCAGAGAGAGAGAGAGACACAGCGCAGAGAGAGAGAGAGACACAGCGCAGAGAGAGAGAGAGACACAGCGCAGAGAGAGAGAGAGACACAGCGCAGAGAGAGAGAGAGACACAGCGCAGAGAGAGAGAGAGACACAGCGCAGAGAGAGAGAGAGACACAGCGCAGAGAGAGAGAGAGACACAGCGCAGAGAGAGAGAGAGACACAGCGCAGAGAGAGAGAGAGACACAGCGCAGAGAGAGAGAGAGACACAGCGCAGAGAGAGAGAGAGACACAGCGCAGAGAGAGAGAGAGACACAGCGCAGAGAGAGAGAGAGACACAGCGCAGAGAGAGAGAGACACAGCGCAGAGAGAGAGCGAGACACAGCGCAGAGAGAGAGCGAGAGAGACACAGCGCAGAGAGAGAGCGCGAGAGAGACACAGCGCAGAGAGAGAGCGAGAGAGAGACACAGCGCAGAGAGAGAGAGAGAGAGAGACACAGCGCAGAGAGAGAGAGAGAGAGAGAGAGACACAGCGCAGAGAGAGAGAGAGAGAGAGAGAGAGAGACACAGCGCAGAGAGAGAGAGAGACACAGCGCAGAGAGAGAGAGAGACACAGCGCAGAGAGAGACACAGCGCAGAGAGAGAGAGACACAGCGCAGAGAGAGAGAGACACAGCGCAGAGAGAGAGAGACACAGCGCAGAGAGAGAGAGACACAGCGCAGAGAGAGAGAGACACAGCGCAGAGAGAGAGAGACACAGCGCAGAGAGAGAGAGACACAGCGCAGAGAGAGAGAGACACAGCGCAGAGAGAGAGAGACACAGCGCAGAGAGAGAGAGACACAGCGCAGAGAGAGAGACACAGCGCAGAGAGAGAGAGACACAGCGCAGAGAGAGAGAGACACAGCGCAGAGAGAGAGAGACACAGCGCAGAGAGAGAGAGACACAGCGCAGAGAGAGAGAGACACAGCGCAGAGAGAGAGAGACACAGCGCAGAGAGAGAGACACAGCGCAGAGAGAGAGAGACACAGCGCAGAGAGAGAGAGACACAGCGCAGAGAGAGAGAGACACAGCGCAGAGAGAGAGAGACACAGCGCAGAGAGAGAGAGACACAGCGCAGAGAGAGAGAGACACAGCGCAGAGAGAGAGAGACACAGCGCAGAGAGAGAGAGACACAGCGCAGAGAGAGAGAGACACAGCGCAGAGAGAGAGAGACACAGCGCAGAGAGAGAGAGACACAGCGCAGAGAGAGAGAGAGACACAGCGCAGAGAGAGAGAGAGACACAGCGCAGAGAGAGAGAGAGACACAGCGCAGAGAGAGAGAGAGACACAGCGCAGAGAGAGAGAGAGAGACACAGCGCAGAGAGAGAGAGAGAGAGAGAGCGAGAGAGCGAGAGACAGCGCAGAGAGCGAGAGAGCGAGAGACAGCGCAGAGAGCGAGAGAGCGAGAGACAGCGCAGAGAGCGAGAGAGCGAGAGACCGCGCAGAGAGAGCGAGAGCGAGAGACAGCGCAGAGAGAGCGAGAGCGAGAGACAGCGCAGAGAGAGCGAGAGCGAGAGACAGCGCACAGAGAGCGAGAGAGAGACAGCGCACAGAGAGCGAGAGAGAGACAGCGCACAGAGAGCGAGAGAGAGACAGCGCACAGAGAGCGAGAGAGAGACAGCGCACAGAGAGCGAGAGAGAGACAGCGCACAGAGAGCGAGAGAGAGACAGCGCACAGAGAGCGAGAGAGAGACAGCGCACAGAGAGCGAGAGAGAGACAGCGCACAGAGAGCGAGAGAGAGACAGCGCACAGAGAGCGAGAGAGAGAGACAGCGCACAGAGAGCGAGAGAGAGACAGCGCACAGAGAGCGAGAGAGAGACAGCGCACAGAGAGCGAGAGAGAGACAGCGCACAGAGAGCGAGAGAGAGACAGCGCACAGAGAGCGAGAGAGAGACAGCGCACAGAGAGCGAGAGAGAGACAGCGCACAGAGAGCGAGAGAGAGAGAGAGAGACAGCGCACAGAGAGCGAGAGAGAGAGAGAGAGACAGCGCACAGAGAGCGAGAGAGAGAGACAGAGAGAGACAGCGCAGAGGGAGCGAGAGAGAGACAGCGCAGAGGGAGCGAGAGAGAGACAGCGCAGAGGGAGCGAGAGAGAGACAGCGCAGAGGGAGCGAGAGAGAGACAGCGCAGAGGGAGCGAGAGAGAGACAGCGCACAGAGAGCGAGAGAGAGACAGGCACAGAGAGCGAGAGAGAGACAGCGCACAGAGAGCGAGAGAGAGACAGCGCACAGAGAGCGAGAGAGAGACAGCGCACAGAGAGCGAGAGAGAGACAGCGCAGAGGGAGCGAGAGAGAGACAGCGCACAGAGAGCGAGAGAGAGACAGCGCACAGAGAGCGAGAGAGAGACAGCGCACAGAGAGCGAGAGAGAGACAGCGCACAGAGAGCGAGAGAGAGACAGCGCACAGAGAGCGAGAGAGAGACAGCGCACAGAGAGCGAGAGAGAGACAGCGCACAGAGAGCGAGAGAGAGACAGCGCACAGAGAGCGAGAGAGAGACAGCGCACAGAGAGCGAGAGAGAGACAGCGCACAGAGAGCGAGAGAGAGACAGCGCACAGAGAGCGAGAGAGAGACAGCGCACAGAGAGCGAGAGAGAGACAGCGCACAGAGAGCGAGAGAGAGACAGCGCACAGAGAGCGAGAGAGAGACAGCGCACAGAGAGCGAGAGAGAGACAGCGCACAGAGAGCGAGAGAGAGACAGCGCACAGAGAGCGAGAGAGAGACAGCGCACAGAGAGCGAGAGAGAGACAGCGCACAGAGAGCGAGAGAGAGACAGCGCACAGAGAGCGAGAGAGAGACAGCGCACAGAGAGCGAGAGAGAGACAGCGCACAGAGAGCGAGAGAGAGACAGCGCACAGAGAGCGAGAGAGAGACAGCGCACAGAGAGCGAGAGAGAGACAGCGCACAGAGAGCGAGAGAGAGACAGCGCACAGAGAGCGAGAGAGAGACAGCGCACAGAGAGCGAGAGAGAGACAGCGCACAGAGAGCGAGAGAGAGACAGCGCACAGAGAGCGAGAGAGAGACAGCGCACAGAGAGCGAGAGAGAGACAGCGCACAGAGAGCGAGAGAGAGAGACAGGGCACAGAGAGCGAGAGAGAGAGACAGGGCACAGAGAGCGAGAGAGAGACAGGGCACAGAGAGCGAGAGAGAGACAGCGCACAGAGAGCGAGAGAGAGACAGGGCACAGAGAGCGAGAGAGAGACAGCGCACAGAGAGCGAGAGAGAGACAGCGCACAGAGAGCGAGAGAGAGACAGCGCAGAGGGAGCGAGAGAGAGAGACAGCGCAGAGAGAGAGACACAGCGCAGAGAGAGAGAGAGACACAGCGCAGAGAGAGAGAGAGAGAGAGACACAGCGCAGAGAGAGAAAGAGAGAGAGAGAGACACAGCGCAGAGAGAGAGAGGGAGAGACACAGCGCCGAGAGAGAGAGACACAGCGCCGAGAGAGAGAGACACAGCGCAGAGAGAGAGAGAGAGAGAGAGA
The DNA here is from genome assembly GCF_047496795.1 of Chiloscyllium punctatum. NCBI lineage: Eukaryota > Metazoa > Chordata > Chondrichthyes > Orectolobiformes > Hemiscylliidae > Chiloscyllium > Chiloscyllium punctatum. The sequence continues at coordinate 41,574,580 of NC_092785.1, forward strand.
GACAGCGCAGAGAGAGAGAGAGAGAGACACAGCGCCGAGAGAGAGAGACACAGCGCCGAGAGAGAGACACAGCGCCGAGAGAGAGAGAGAGAGAGAGACAGAGAGACAGCGCAGAGAGAGAGAGACAGAGAGACAGCGCAGAGAGAGAGAGACAGAGAGACAGCGCAGAGAGAGAGAGACAGAGAGACAGCGCAGAGAGAGAGAGACAGAGAGACAGCGCCGAGAGAGAGACACAGCGCCGAGAGAGAGACACAGCGCCGAGAGAGAGACACAGCGCCGAGAGAGAGACACAGCGCCGAGAGAGAGACACAGCGCCGAGAGAGAGACACAGCGCCGAGAGAGAGAGACACAGCGCCGAGAGAGAGAGAGAGACACAGCGCAGAGAGAGAGAGAGAGAGAGAGACACCGCAGAGAGAGAGAGAGAGACACAGCGCAGAGAGAGAGAGAGACACAGCGCAGAGAGAGAGAGACAGCGCACAGAGAGCGAGAGAGAGACAGCGCACAGAGAGCGAGAGAGAGACAGCGCACAGAGAGCGAGAGAGAGAGAGCGCACAGAGAGCGAGAGAGAGAGAGCGCACAGAGAGCGAGAGAGAGAGAGCGCACAGAGAGCGAGAGAGAGAGAGCGCACAGAGAGCGAGAGAGAGAGAGCGCACAGAGAGCGAGAGAGAGAGAGCGCACAGAGAGCGAGAGAGAGAGAGCGCACAGAGAGCGAGAGAGAGAGAGCGCACAGAGAGCGAGAGAGAGAGAGCGCACAGAGAGCGAGAGAGAGAGAGCGCACAGAGAGCGAGAGAGAGAGAGCGCACAGAGAGCGAGAGAGAGAGAGCGCACAGAGAGCGAGAGAGAGAGAGCGCACAGAGAGCGAGAGAGAGAGAGCGCACAGAGAGCGAGAGAGAGAGAGAGCGCACAGAGAGCGAGAGAGAGAGAGCGCACAGAGAGCGAGAGAGAGAGAGCGCACAGAGAGCGAGAGAGAGAGAGCGCACAGAGAGCGAGAGAGAGAGAGCGCACAGAGAGCGAGAGAGAGAGACAGGGCACAGAGAGCGAGAGAGAGACAGCGCACAGAGAGCGAGAGAGAGACAGCGCACAGAGAGCGAGAGAGAGACAGCGCACAGAGAGCGAGAGAGAGACAGCGCACAGAGAGCGAGAGAGAGACAGCGCACAGAGAGCGAGAGAGAGAGACAGCGCACAGAGAGCGAGAGAGAGACAGCGCACAGAGAGCGAGAGAGAGACAGCGCACAGAGAGCGAGAGAGAGACAGCGCACAGAGAGCGAGAGAGAGACAGCGCACAGAGAGCGAGAGAGAGACAGCGCACAGAGAGCGAGAGAGAGACAGGGCACAGAGAGCGAGAGAGAGACAGGGCACAGAGAGCGAGAGAGAGAGAGAGACAGCGCACAGAGAGCGAGAGAGAGAGACAGGGCACAGAGAGCGAGAGAGAGACAGGGCACAGAGAGCGAGAGAGAGACAGGGCACAGAGAGCGAGAGAGAGACAGGGCACAGAGAGAGCGAGAGAGAGACAGCGCACAGAGAGCGAGAGAGAGACAGCGCACAGAGAGCGAGAGAGAGACAGCGCACAGAGAGCGAGAGAGAGACAGCGAGAGAGAGACAGCGCACAGAGAGCGAGAGAGAGAGACAGCGCAGAGAGAGAGACACAGCGCAGA
>NC_092785.1:41576334-41701892 GCF_047496795.1 Chiloscyllium punctatum
GAGTCAGTGTTTATTCAGCAGGGTAAGGGTCACTCACTGTGTAACCGTACAGAGTCAGGGTGTATTCCGCAGGGTAAGGGTCACTCACTGTGTAACCGTACAGACTCAGGGTTTATTCAGCAGGGTAAGGGTCACTCACTGTGTAACCGTACAGAGTCAGTGTTTATTCAGCAGGGTAAGGGGCACTCACTGTGTAACCGTACAGAGTCAGTGTTTATTCAGCAGGGTAAGGGTCACTCACTGTGTAACTGTACAGAGTCAGTGTTTATTCAGCAGGGTAAGGGTCACTCACTGTGTAACCGTACAGAGTCAGTGTTTATTCAGCAGGGTAAGGGTCACTCACTGTGTAACCGTACATGAGTCAGTGTTTATTCAGCAGGGTAAGGGTCACTCACTGTGTAACCGTACAGAGTCAGTGTGTATTCAGCAGGGTAAGGGTCACTCACTGTGTAACCGTACAGGGTCAGGGTTTATTCAGCGGGGTAAGGGTCACTCACTGTGTAACCGTACAGAGTCAGGGTTTATTCAGCAGGGTAAGGGTCACTCACTGTGTAACCGTACAGAGTCAGGGTTTATTCAGCAGGGTAAGGGTCACTCACTGTGTAACCGTACAGAGTCAGGGTTTATTCAGCAGGGGTAAGGGTCTCTCACTGTGTAACCGTACAGAGTCAGGGTTTATTCAGCAGGGTAAGGGTCACTCACTGTGTAACCGTACACAGTTAGGGTTTATTCAGCAGGGTAAGAGTCATTCACTATGTAACTATACAGAGTCAGTGTTTATTCAGCAGGGTAAGGGTCACTCACTGGTGTAACCGTACAGAGTCAGTGTTTATTCAGCAGGGTAAGGGTCACTCACTGTGTAACTGTACAGAGTCAGGGTTTATTCAGCAGGGTAAGGGTCACTCACTGTGTAACCGTACAGAGTTAGGGTTTATTCAGCAGGGTAAGGGTCACTCACTGTGTAACCCGTACAGAGTCAGTGTTTATTCAGCAGGGTAAGGGGTCACTCACTGTGTAACCGTACAGAGTCAGGGTTTATTCAGCATGGTAAGGGTCACTCACTGTGTAAAACCGGACAGAGTCCCGTGTTTATTCAGCAGGGTAAGGGTCACTCACTGTGTAACCGTACAGAGTCAGTGTTTATTCAGCAGGGTAAGGGTCACTCACTGTGTAACCGTACAGAGTCAGGGTTTATTCAGCAGGGTAAGGGTCACTCACTGTGTAACCGTACAGAGTCAGTGTTTATTCAGCAGGGTAAGGGTCACTCACTGTGTAACTGTACAGAGACAGTGTTTATTCAGCAGGGTAAGGGTCACTCACTGTGTAACCGTACAGAGTCAGTGTGTATTCAGCAGGGTAAGGGTCTCTCGCTGTGTAACCTTACAGAGACAGGGGTTTATTCAGCAGGGTAAGGGTCACTCACTGTGTAACCGTACAGAGTCAGGGTTTATTCAGCAGGGTAAGGGTCACTCGCTGTGTAACCGTACAGAGTCAGTGTTTATTCAGCAGGGTGAGGGGTCACTCACTGTGGAACCGTACAGAGTCAGTGTTTATTCAGCAGGGTAAGGGTCACTCACTGTGTAACCGTACAGAGTCAGTGTTTATTCAGCAGGGTAAGGGTCACTCACTGTGTTACCGTACAGAGTCAGTATTTATTCAGCAGGGTAAGGGTCACTCACTGTGTAACCGTACAGAGTCAGTGTTTATTCAGCAGGGTAAGGGTCACTCACTGTGTTACCGTACAGAGTCAGGGTTTATTCAGCAGGGTAAGGGTCACTCACTGTGTAACCGTACAGAGTCAGTATTTATTCAGCAGGGTAAGGGTCACTCACTGTGTAACCGTACAGAGTCAGTGTTTATTCAGAAGGGTAAGGGTCACTCACTGTGAAACCGTACAGAGTCAGTGTTTATTCAGCAGGGTAAGGGTGACTCACTGTGTAACCGTACAGAGTCAGGGTTTATTCAGCAGGGTAAGGGTCACTCACTGTGTAACCGTACAGAGTCAGTGTTTATTCAGCAGGGTAAGGGTCACTCACTGTGTAACTGTACAGAGGACAGTGTTTATTCAGCAGGGTAAGGGTCACTCACTGTGTAACCGTACAGAGTCAGTGTGTATTCAGCAGGGTAAGGGTCTCTCGCTGTGTAACCTTACAGAGACAGGGTTTATTCAGCAGGGTAAGGGTCACTCACTGTGTAACCGTACAGAGTCAGGGTTTATTCAGCAGGGTAAGGGTCACTCGCTGTGTAACCGTACAGAGTCAGTGTTTATTCAGCAGGGTGAGGGTCACTCACTGTGGAACCGTACAGAGTCAGTGTTTATTCAGCAGGGTAAGGGTCACTCACTGTGTAACCGTACAGAGTCCAGTGTTTATTCAGCAGGGTAAGGGTCACTCACTGTGTTACCGTACAGAGTCAGTATTTATTCAGCAGGGTAAGGGTCACTCACTGTGTAACCGTACAGAGTCAGTGTTTATTCAGCAGGGTAAGGGTCACTCACTGTGTTACCGTACAGAGTCAGGGTTTATTCAGCAGGGTAAGGGTCACTCACTGTGTAACCGTACAGAGTCAGTGTTTATTCAGCAGGGTAAGGGTCACTCACTGTGTAACCGTACAGAGACAGTGTTTATTCAGCGGGGAAAGGGTCACTCACTGTGTAACCGTACAGAGACAGGGTTTATTCAGCAGGGTAAGGGTCACTCACTGTGTAACCGTACAGAGTCAGGGTTTATTCAGCAGGGTAAGGGTCACTCACTGTGTAACCGTACATAGTCAGTGTTTATTCAGCAGGATAAGGGTCACTCACTGTGTAACCGTACAGAGTCAGTGTTTATTCAGCAGGTAAGGGTCACTCACTGTGTAACCGTACAGAGTCAGTGTTTATTCAGCAGGGTAAGGGTCTCTCGCTGTGTAACCTTACAGAGTCAGGGTTTATTCTGCAGGGTAAGGGTCACTCACTGTGTAACCGTACAGAGTCAGGGTTTATTCAGCAGGGTAAGGGTCACTCACTGCGTAACCGTACAGAGTCAGGGTTTATTCAGCAGGGTAAGGGGTCACTCACTGTGTAACCGTACAGAGTCAGGGTTTATTCAGCAGGGTAAGGGTCAATCACTGTGTTACCGTAATGAGTCAGTGTTTATTCAGCAGGGTAAGGGTCACTCACTGTGTAACCGTACAGAGTCAGGGTGTATTCAGCAGGGTAAGGGTCACTCACTGTGTAACCGTACAGAGTCAGTGTTTATTCAGCAGGGTAAGGGTCACTCACTGTGTAACCGTACAGAGTCAGTGTTTATTCAGCAGGGTAAGGGTCTCTCACTGTGCAACCGTACAGAGGTCAGTGTTTATTCAGCAGGGTAAGGGTCACTCACTGTGTAACCGTACAGAGTCAGTGTTTATTCAGCAGGGTAAGGGTCACTCACTGTGTAACCGTACTGAGTCGGTGTTTATTCAGCAGGGTAAGGGTCACTCACTGTGTAACCGTACAGAGGTCAGTGTTTATTCAGGCCGGGTAAGGGTCACTCACTGTGTAACCGTACTGAGTCGGTGTTTATTCAGCAGGGTAAGGGTCACTCACTGTGTAACCGTACAGGGTCCGTGTATATTCAGCAGGGTAAGGGTCACTCACTGTGTAACCGTACAGAGTCAGTGTTTATTCAGCAGGGTAAGGGTCACTCACTGTGTAACTGTACAGAGTCAGGGTTTATACAGCAGGGTAAGGGTCACTCACTGTGTAACCGTACTGAGTCAGGGTTTATTCAGCCGGGTAAGGATCACTCACTTTGTAACTGTCCAGAGTCAGGGTGTATTCAGTAGGGTAAGGGTTACTCACTATGTAACCGTACAGAGTCAGTGTTTATTCAGCAGGGTAAGGGTCACTCACTGTGTAACCGTACAGAGTCAGTGTTTATTCAGCAGGGTAAGGGTCACTCACTGTGTAACCGTACAGAGTCAGTGTTTATTCAGCAGGGTAAGGGTCACTCACTGTGTAACCGTACAGAGTCAGTGTTTATTTAGCAGGGTAAGGGTCACTCACTGTGTAACCGTACAGAGTCAGGGTTTATTCAGCAGGGTAAGGGTCACTCACTGTGTAACCGTACAGAGTCAGTGTTTATTCAGCAGGGTAAGGGTCACTCACTGTGTTACCGTACAGAGTCAGTGTTTATTCAGCAGGGTAAGGGTCACTCACTGTGTAACTGTACAGAGTCAGAGTTTATTCAGCAGGGTAAGGGTCACTCACTGTGTAACCGTACAGAGTCAGGGTTTATTCAGCAGGGTAAGGCTCACTCACTGTGTAACCGTACAGAGTCAGTGTTTATTCAGCAGGGTAAGGGTCACTTACTGTGTAACCGTACAGAGTCAGTGTTTATTCCCCAGGGTAAGGGTCACTCACTGTGTAACTGTCCAGAGTCAGGGTGTATTCAGTGGGGTAAGGGTTACTCACTATGTAACCGTACAGAGTCAGTGTTTATTCAGCAGGGTAAGGGTCACTCACTGTGTAACCGTATAGAGTCAGTGTTTATTCAGCAGGGTAAGGGTCACTCACTGTGTAACCGTACAGAGTCAGTGTGTATTCAGCAGGGTAAGGGTCACTCACTGTGTAACTGTACAGAGTCAGAGTTTATTCAGCAGGGTAAGGGTCACTCACTGTGTAACCGTACAGAGTCAGGGTTTATTCAGCAGGGTAAGGCTCACTCACTGTGTAACCGTACAGAGTCAGTGTTTATTCAGCAGGGTAAGGGTCACTCACTGTGTAACCGTATAGAGTCAGTGTTTATTCAGCAGGGTAAGGGTCACTCACTGTGTAACCGTACAGAGTCAGTGTTTATTCAGCAGAGTAAGGGTCACTCACTGTGTAAATATACAGAGTCAGTGTTTATTCAGCAGGGTAAGGGTCACTCACTGTGTAACCGTACAGAGTCAGGGTTTATTCAGCAGGGTAAGGGTCACTCACTGTGTAACTGTACAGAGTCAGTGTTTATTCAGCAGGGTAAGGGTCACTCACTGTGTAACCGTACAGAGTCAGGGTTTGTTCAGCAGGGTAAGGGTCACTCACTGTGTAACCGTACAGAGTCAGTGTTTATTCAGCAGGGTAAGGGTCACTCACTGTGTAACCGTACAGATTCAGGGTTTATTCAGCAGGGTAAGGGTCACTCACTGTGTAACCGTACAGAGTCAGTGTTTATTCAGCACGGTAAGGGTCACTCACTGTGTAACCGTACAGAGTCAGTGTTTATTCAGCGGGGAAAGGGTCACTCACTGTGTAACTGTACAGAGACAGTGTTTATTCAGCAGGGTAAGGGTCACTCACTGTGTAACCGTACAGAGTCAGGGTTTATTCAGCAGGGTAAGGATCACTCACTGTGTAACCGTACAGAGTCAGTGTTTATTCAGCAGGGTAAGGGTCACTCACTGTGTAACTGTACAGAGTCAGTGTTTATTTAGCAGGGTAAGGGTCACTCACTGTGTAACCGTACAGAGTCAGTGTTTATTCAGCAGGGTAAGGGTCACTCGCTGTGTAACCGTACAGAGTCAGTGTCTATTCAGCAGGGTACGGGTCACTCACTGTGTAACCGTACAGAGTCAGTGTGTATTCAACAGGGTAAGGGTCACTCACTGTGTAACCTTATAGAGTCAGTGTTTATTTAGCAGGGTAAGGGTCACTCACTGTGTAACTGTACAGAGTCAGTGTTTATTTAGCAGGGTAAGGGTCACTCACTGTGTAACCGTACAGAGTCAGTGTTTATTCAGCAGGGTAAGGGTCACTCACTGTGTAACCGTACAGAGTCAGTGTTTATTCAGCAGGGTAAGGGTCACTCACTGTGTAACCGTACAGAGTCAGTGTGTATTCAACAGGGTAAGGGTCACTCACTGTGTAACCGTACAGAGTCAGTGTTTATTCAGCAGGGTAAGGGTCACTCACTGTGTAACCGTACAGAGTCAGGGTTTATTCAGCAGGGTAAGGATCACTCACTGTGTAACCGTACAGAGTCAGTGTTTATTCAGCAGGGTAAGGGTCACTCACTGTGTAACCGTACAGAGTCAGTGTTTATTCAGCAGGGTAAGGGTCACTCACTGTGTAACCGTACAGAGTCAGGGTTTATTCAGCATAGTAAGGGTCACTCACTGTGTAACCGGACAGAGTCCGTGTTTATTCAGCAGGGTAAGGGTCACTCACTGTGTAACCGTACAGAGTCAGGGTTTATTCAGCAGGGTAAGGGTCACTCAATGTGTAACCGTACAGAGTCAGTGTTTATTCAGCAGGGTAAGGGTCACTCACTGTGTAACTGTACAGAGACAGTGTTTATTCAGCAGGGTAAGGGTCACTCACTGTGTAACCGTACAGAGTCAGTGTGTATTCAGCAGGGTAAGGGTCTCTCGCTGTGTAACCTTACAGAGACAGGGTTTATTCAGCAGGGTAAGGGTCACTCACTGTGTAACCGTACAGAGTCAGGGTTTATTCAGCAGGGTAAGGGTCACTCGCTGTGTAACCGTACAGAGTCAGTGTTTATTCAGCAGGGTGAGGGTCACTCACTGTGTAACCGTACAGAGTCAGTGTTTATTCAGCAGGGTAAGGGTCACTCACTGTGTAACCGTACAGAGTCAGTGTTTATTCAGCAGGGTAAGGGTCACTCACTGTGTTACCGTACAGAGTCAGTGTTTATTCAGCAGGGTAAGGGTCACTCACAGTGTAACCGTACAGAGTCAGTTTTTATTCAGAAGGGTAAGGGTCACTCACTGTGTAACCGTACAGAGTCAGTGTTTATTCAGCAGGGTAAGGGTCACTCACTGTGTAACCGTACAGAGTCAGTGTTTATTCAGCAGGGTAAGTGTCACTCACTGTGTAACCGTACAGAGACAGTGTTTATTCAGCAGGGTAAGGGTCACTCACTGTGTAACCGTACAGAGTCAGGGTTTATTCAGCAGGGTAAGGGTCACTCACTGTGTAACCGTACATAGTCAGTGTTTATTCAGCAGGGTAAGGGTCACTCACTGTGTAACCGTACAGAGTCAGTGTGTATTCAGCAGGGTAAGGGTCACTCACTGTGTAACCGTACAGAGTCAGGGTTTATTCAGCAGTGTGAGGGTCTCTCACTGTGTAACCGTACAGAGTCAGGGTTTATTCAGCAGGGTAAGGGTCACTCACTGTGTAACCGTACAGAGTCAGGGTTTATTCAGCAGGGTAAGGGTCACTCACTGTGTAACCGTACAGAGTCAGTGTTTATTCAGCAGGGTAAGGGTCACTCACTGTGTTACCGTACAGAGTCAGTGTTTATTCAGCAGGGTAAGGGTCACTCACTGTGTAACTGTACAGAGTCAGAGTTTATTCAGCAGGGTAAGGGTCACTCACTGTGTAACCGTACAGAGTCAGGGTTTATTCAGCAGGGTAAGGCTCACTCACTGTGTAACCGTACAGAGTCAGTGTTTATTCAGCAGGGTAAGGGTCACTTACTGTGTAACCGTACAGAGTCAGTGTTTATTCCCCAGGGTAAGGGTCACTCACTGTGTAACTGTCCAGAGTCAGGGTGTATTCAGTGGGGTAAGGGTTACTCACTATGTAACCGTACAGAGTCAGTGTTTATTCAGCAGGGTAAGGGTCACTCACTGTGTAACCGTATAGAGTCAGTGTTTATTCAGCAGGGTAAGGGTCACTCACTGTGTAACCGTACAGAGTCAGTGTGTATTCAGCAGGGTAAGGGTCACTCACTGTGTAACTGTACAGAGTCAGAGTTTATTCAGCAGGGTAAGGGTCACTCACTGTGTAACCGTACAGAGTCAGGGTTTATTCAGCAGGGTAAGGCTCACTCACTGTGTAACCGTACAGAGTCAGTGTTTATTCAGCAGGGTAAGGGTCACTCACTGTGTAACCGTATAGAGTCAGTGTTTATTCAGCAGGGTAAGGGTCACTCACTGTGTAACCGTACAGAGTCAGTGTTTATTCAGCAGAGTAAGGGTCACTCACTGTGTAAATATACAGAGTCAGTGTTTATTCAGCAGGGTAAGGGTCACTCACTGTGTAACCGTACAGAGTCAGGGTTTGTTCAGCAGGGTAAGGGTCACTCACTGTGTAACCGTACAGAGTCAGTGTTTATTCAGCAGGGTAAGGGTCACTCACTGTGTAACCGTACAGATTCAGGGTTTATTCAGCAGGGTAAGGGTCACTCACTGTGTAACCGTACAGAGTCAGTGTTTATTCAGCACGGTAAGGGTCACTCACTGTGTAACCGTACAGAGTCAGTGTTTATTCAGCGGGGAAAGGGTCACTCACTGTGTAACTGTACAGAGACAGTGTTTATTCAGCAGGGTAAGGGTCACTCACTGTGTAACCGTACAGAGTCAGGGTTTATTCAGCAGGGTAAGGATCACTCACTGTGTAACCGTACAGAGTCAGTGTTTATTCAGCAGGGTAAGGGTCACTCACTGTGTAACTGTACAGAGTCAGTGTTTATTTAGCAGGGTAAGGGTCACTCACTGTGTAACCGTACAGAGTCAGTGTTTATTCAGCAGGGTAAGGGTCACTCGCTGTGTAACCGTACAGAGTCAGTGTCTATTCAGCAGGGTACGGGTCACTCACTGTGTAACCGTACAGAGTCAGTGTGTATTCAACAGGGTAAGGGTCACTCACTGTGTAACCTTATAGAGTCAGTGTTTATTTAGCAGGGTAAGGGTCACTCACTGTGTAACTGTACAGAGTCAGTGTTTATTTAGCAGGGTAAGGGTCACTCACTGTGTAACCGTACAGAGTCAGTGTTTATTCAGCAGGGTAAGGGTCACTCACTGTGTAACCGTACAGAGTCAGTGTTTATTCAGCAGGGTAAGGGTCACTCACTGTGTAACCGTACAGAGTCAGTGTGTATTCAACAGGGTAAGGGTCACTCACTGTGTAACCGTACAGAGTCAGTGTTTATTCAGCAGGGTAAGGGTCACTCACTGTGTAACCGTACAGAGTCAGGGTTTATTCAGCAGGGTAAGGGTCACTCACTGTGTAACCGTACAGAGTCAGTGTTTATTCAGCAGGGTAAGGGTCACTCACTGTGTAACTGTACAGAGTCAGTGTTTATTCAGCAGGGTAAGGGTCACTCACTGTGTAACCGTACAGAGTCAGTGTTTATTCAGCAGGGTAAGGGTCACTCACTGTGTAACCGTACAGAGTCAGGGTTTATTCAGCAGGGTAAGGATCACTCACTGTGTAACCGTACAGAGTCAGTGTTTATTCAGCAGGGTAAGGGTCACTCACTGTGTAACCGTACAGAGTCAGTGTTTATTCAGCAGGGTAAGGGTCACTCACTGTGTAACCGTACAGAGTCAGGGTTTATTCAGCAGGGTAAGGGTCACTCACTGTGTAACCGTACAGAGTCAGGATTTATTCAGCAGGGTAAGGGTCACTCACTGTGTAACCGTACAGAGTCAGTGTTTATTCAGCAGTGTAAGGGTGACTCACTGTGTAACCGTACAGAGTCAGGGTCTATTCAGCAGGGTAAGGGTCACTCACTGTGTAACTGTACAGAGTCTGTGTTTATTCAGCAGGGTAAGAGTCACTCACTGTGTAACCGAACAGAGTCAGTGTTTATTCAGCAGGGTAAGGGTCACTCACTGTGTAACCGTACAGAGTCAGGGTTTATTCAGCAGGGTAAGGGTCACTCACTGTGTAACCGTACAGAGTCAGGGTTTATTCAGCAGGGTAAGGGTCACTCACTGTGTAACCGTACAGAGTCAGTGTTTATTCAGCAGTGTAAGGGTCACTCACTGTGTAACCGTACAGAGTCAGTCTTTATTCAGCAGGGTAAGGGTCACTCACTGTGTAACCGTACAGAGTCAGTGTTTATTCAGCAGGGTAAGGGTCACTCACTGTGTACCAGGACAGAGTCAGTGTTTATTCAGCAGGGTAAGGGTCACTCACTGTGTAACCGTCCAGAGTCAGGGTTTATTCAGCAGGGTAAGGGTCACTCACTGTGTAACCGTCCAGAGTCAGGGTTTATTCAGCAGGGTAAGGGTCACTCACTGTGTAACCGTACAGAGTCAGTGTTTGTTCAGCAGGGTAAGGGTCACTCACTGTGTAACCGTACAGAGTCAGTGTTTATTCAGCAGGGTAAGGGTCACTCACTGTGTAACCGTACAGAGTCAGTGTTTATTCAGCAGGGTAAGGGTCACTCACTGTGGAACCGTACAGAGTCAGGGTTCATTCAGCAGGGTAAGGGTCACTCACTGTGTAACCGTACAGAGTCAGGGTTTATTCAGCGGGGTAAGGGTCACTCACTGTGTAACTGCAGAGAGTCAGTGTTTATTCAGCAGGGTAAGGGTCACTCACTGTGTAACCGTACAGAGTCAGGATTTATTCAGCAGGGCAAGGGTCACTGTGTAACCGTACAGAGTCAGGGTTTATTCAGCAGGGTAAGGATCACTCACTGTGTAACCGTACAGAGTCATGGTTTATTCAGCAGGGTAAGGGTCACTCACGGTGTAACCGTACAGAGTCTGTGTTTATTCAGCAGCGTAAGGGTCACTCACTGTGTAACCGTACAGAGTCAGGGTTCATTCAGCAGGGTAAGGGTCACTCACTGTGTAACCGTACAGAGTCAGGGTTTATTCAGCAGGGTAAGGGTCACTCACTGTGTAACCGTACAGAGTCAGTGTGTATTCAGCATGGTAAGGGTCACTCACTGTGTAACGGTACAGAGTCAGTGTTTATTCAGCAGGGTAAGGGTCACTCACTGTGTAACCGTACAGAGTCAGGGTATATTCAGCAGGGTAAGGGTCACTCACTGTGTAACCGTAACAGAGTCAGGGTTTATTCAGCAGGGTAAGGGTCACTCACTGTGTAACCGTACAGAGTCAGTGTTTATTCAGCAGGGTAAGGGTCACTCACTGTGTAACCGTACAGAGTCAGTGTTTATTCAGCGGGGTAAGGGTCACTCACAGTGAAAACGTACAGAGTCAGTGTTTATTCAGCAGGGTAAGGGTCACTCACTGTGTAACCGTACAGAGTCAGTGTTTATTCAGCAGGGTAAGGGTCACTCACTGTGGAACCGTACAGAGTCAGTGTTTATTCAGCGGGGTAAGGGTCACTCACAGTGAAAACGTACAGAGTCAGTGTTTATTCAGCAGGGGAAGGGTCACTCACTGTGTAACCGTACAGAGTCAGTGTTTATTCAGCAGGGTAAGGGTCACTCACAGTGAAAACGTACAGAGTCAGTGTTTATTCAGCAGGGTAAGGGTCACTCACTGTGTAACCGTACAGAGTCAGTGTTTATTCAGCAGGGTAAGGGTCACTCACAGTGAAAACGTACAGAGTCGGTGTTTATTCAGCAGGGTAAGGGTCACTCACTGTGTAACTGTACAGAGTCAGTGTTTATTCAGCAGGGTAAGGGTCACTCACTGTGTAACTGCAGAGAGTCAGTGTTTATTCAGCAGGGTAAGGGTCACTCACTGTGTAACCGTACAGAGTCAGTGTTTATTCAGCAGGGCAAGGGTCACTGTGTAACCGTACAGAGTCAGGGTTTATTCAGCAGGGTAAGGATCACTCACTGTGTAACCGTACAGAGTCAGGGTTTATTCAGCAGGGTAAGGGTCACTCACGGTGTAACCGTACAGAGTCTGTGTTTATTCAGCAGGGAAAGGGTCACTCACTGTGTAACCGTACAGAGTCAGGGTTCATTCAGCAGGGTAAGGGTCACTCACTGTGTAACCGTACAGAGTCAGGGTTTATTCAGCAGGGTAAGGGTCACTCACTGTGTAACCGTACAGAGTCAGTGTTTATTCAGCAGGGTAAGGGTCACTCACTGTGTAACCGTACAGAGTCAGGGTTTATTCAGCAGGGTAAGGGTCACTCACTGTGCAACCGTACGGAGTCAGTGTTTATTCAGCAGTGTAAGGGTGACTCACTGTGTAACCGTACAGAGTCAGGGTCTATTCAGCAGGGTAAGGGTCACTCACTGTGTAACTGTACAGAGTCAGGATTTATTCAGCAGGGTAAGGGTCACTCACTGTGTAACCGTACAGAGTCAGTGTTTATTCAGCAGGGTAAGGGTCACTCACTGTGTAACCGTACAGAGTCAGTCTTTATTCAGCAGGGTAAGGGTCACTCACTGTGTAACCGTACAGAGTCAGTGTTTATTCAGCAGGGTAAGGGTCACTCACTGTGTACCAGGACAGAGTCAGTGTTTATTCAGCAGGGTAAGGGTCACTCACTGTGTAACCGTCCAGAGTCAGGGTTTATTCAGCAGGGTAAGGGTCACTCACTGTGTAACCGTCCAGAGTCAGGGTTTATTCAGCAGGGTAAGGGTCACTCACTGTGTAACCGTACAGAGTCAGGGTTTGTTCAGCAGGGTAAGGGTCACTCACTGTGTAACCGTACAGAGTCAGTGTTTATTCAGCAGGGTAAGGGTCACTCACTGTGTAACCGTACAGAGTCAGTGTTTATTCAGCAGGGTAAGGGTCACTCACTGTGTAACCGTACAGAGTCAGTGTTTATTCAGCAGGGGAAGGGTCACTCACTGTGTAACCGTACAGAGTCAGTGTTTATTCAGCAGGGTAAGGGTCACTCACTGTGGAACCGTACAGAGTCAGGGTTCATTCAGCAGGGTAAGGGTCACTCACTGTGTAACCGTACAGAGTCAGGGTTTATTCAGCGGGGTAAGGGTCACTCACTGTGTAACTGCAGAGAGTCAGTGTTTATTCAGCAGGGTAAGGGTCACTCACTGTGTAACCGTACAGAGTCAGGATTTATTCAGCAAGGCAAGGGTCACTGTGTAACCGTACAGAGTCAGGGTTTATTCAGCAGGGTAAGGGTCACTCACTGTGTAACCGTACAGAGTCTGTGTTTATTCAGCAGGGTAAGGGTCACTCACTGTGTAACGGTACAGAGTCAGTGTTTATTCAGCAGGGTAAGGGTCACTCACTGTGAAACCGTACAGAGTCAGTGTTCGTTCTGCAGGGTAAGGGTCACTCACTGTGTAACCGTACAGAGTCAGTGTTTATTCAGCAGAGTCAGGGTCACTCACTGTGTAACCGTACAGAGTCAGTGTTTATTCAGCAGGGTAAGGGTCACTCACTGTGCAACCGTACAGAGTCAGTGTTTATTCAGCAGTGCAAGGGTGACTCACTGCGTAACCGTACAGAGTCAGGGTCTATTCAGCAGGGTAAGGGTAAATACTGTGTAACTGTACAGAGTCTGTGTTTATTCAGCAGGGTAAGAGTCACTCACTGTGTAACCGAACAGAGTCAGTGTTTATTCAGCAGTGTAAGGGTGACTCACTGTGTAACCGTACAGAGTCAGGGTCTATTCAGCAGGGTAAGGGTCACTCACTGTGTAACTGTACAGAGTCTGTGTTTATTCAGCAGGGTAAGGGTCACTCACTGTGTAACCGTACAGAGTCAGTGTTTATTCAGCAGGGTAAGGGTCACTCACTGTGTAACCGTACAGAGTCAGTGTTTATTCAGCAGGGTAAGGGTCACTCACTGTGAAACCGTACAGAGTCAGTGTTCGTTCTGCAGGGTAAGGGTCACTCACTGTGTAACCGTACAGAGTCAGTGTTTATTCAGCAGAGTCAGGGTCACTCACTGTGTAACCGTACAGAGTCAGTGTTTATTCAGCAGGGTAAGGGTCACTCACTGTGTTACTGTACAGAGTCAGTGTTTATTCAGCAGGGTAAGGGTCACTCACTGTGCAACCGTACAGAGTCAGTGTTTATTCAGCAGTGTAAGGGTGACTCACTGTGTAACCGTACAGAGTCAGGGTTTATTCAGCAGGGTAAGGGTCACTCACTGTGTAACCGTACAGAGTCAGTGTTTATTCAGCAGGGTAAGGGTCACTCACTGTGTAACCGTACAGAGTCAGTGTGTATTCAGCAGGGTAAGGGTCACTCACTGTGTAACTGTACAGAGTCTGTGTTTATTCAGCAGGGTAAGAGTCACTCACTGTGTAACCGAACAGAGTCAGTGTATATTCAGCAGGGTAAGGGTCACTCACTGTGTACCAGGACAGAGTCAGTGTTTATTCAGCAGGGTAAGGGTCACTCACTGTGTAACCGTACAGAGTCAGTGTTTATTCAGCAGGGTAAGGGTCACTCACTGTGTAACCGTACAGAGTCAGGGTTTGTTCAGCAGGGTAAGGGTCACTCACTGTGTAACCGTACAGAGTCAGGGTTTTATCAGCAGGGTAATGGTCACTCACTGTGTAACCGTACAGAGTCAGGGTTTGTTCAGCAGGGTAAGGGTCACTCACTGTGTAACCGTACAGAGTCAGTGTTTATTCAGCAGGGTAAGGGTCACTCACTGTGTAACCGTACAGAGTCAGTGTTTATTCAGCAGGGTAAGGGTCACTCACTGTGGAACCGTACAGAGTCAGTGTTTATTCAGCAGGGTAAGGGTCACTCACTGTGGAACCGTACAGAGTCAGGGTTTATTCAGCAGGGTAAGGGTCACTCACTGTGTTACCGTACAGAGTCAGTGTTTATTCAGCAGGGTAAGGGTCACTCACTGTGGAACCGTACAGAGTCAGTGTTTATTCAGCAGGGTAAGGGTCACTCACTGTGGAACCGTACAGAGTCAGGGTTTATTCAGCAGGGTAAGGGTCACTCACTGTGTAACTGTACAGAGTCAGGGTTTATTCAGCAGGGTAAGGGTCACTCACTGTGTAACCGTACAGAGTCAGGGTTTATTCAGCAGGGTAAGGGTCACTCACTGTGTAACCGTACAGAGTCAGTGTTTATTCAGCAGGGTAAGGGTCACTCACTGTGTAACCGTACAGAGTCAGGGTTTATTCAGCAGAGTAAGGGTCACTCACTGTGTAAGCGTACAGAGTCAGTGTTTATTCAGCAGGGTAAGGGTCACTCACTGTGTAACCGCACAGAGTCAGGGTTTATTCGGCGGGGTAAGGGTCACTCACTGTGTAACCGTACAGAGTCAGGGTTTATTCAGCAGAGTAAGGGTCACTCACTGTGTAACCGTACAGAGTCAGGGTTTATTCAGCAGCGTAAGGGTCACTCACTGTGTAACCGTACAGAGTCAGTGTTTATTCAGCAGGGTAAGGGTCACTCACTGTGTAACCGTACAGAGTCAGGGTTTATTCAGCAGGGTAAGGGTCACTCACTGTGTAACTGTACAGAGTCAGTGTTTATTCAGCAGGGTAAGGGTCACTCACTGTGTAACCGTACAGAGTCAGTGTTTATTCAGCAGGGTAAGGGTCACTCACTGTGAAACCGTACAGAGTCAGTGTGTATTCAGCAGGGTAAGGGTCACTCACTGTGTAACCGTACAGAGTCAGTGTTTATTCAGCAGGGTAAGGGTCACGCACTGTGTAACCGTGCAGAGTCAGTGTTTATTCAGCAGGGTAAGGGTCACTCACTGTGTAACTGTACAGAGTCAGTGTTTATTCAGTAGGGTAAGGGTCACTCACTGTGTAACCGTACAGAGTCAGTGTTTATTCAGTAGGGTAAGGGTCACTCACTGTGTAACCGTACAGAGTCAGTGTTTATTCAGCAGGGTAAGGGTCACTCACTGTGTAACCGTACAGAGTCAGTGTTTATTCGGCAGGGTAAGGGTCACTCACTGTGTAACCGTACAGAGTCAGTGTTTATTCAGCAGGGTAAGGGTCACTCACTGTGTAACCGTACAGAGTCAGGGTTTATTCAGCAGGGTAAGGGTCACTCACTGTGTAACCGTACAGAGTCAGTGTTTATTCAGCAGTGTAAGGGTCACTCACTGTGTAACTGGACAGAGTCAGTGTTTATTCAGCGGGGTAAGGGTCACTCACTGTGTAACCGTATAGAGTCAGTGTTTATTCAGCAGGGTAAGGGTCACTCACTGTGTTACCGTACAGAGTCAGGGTTTATTCAGCAGGGTAAGGGTCACTCACTGTGTAACCGTACAGAGTCAGTGTTTATTCAGCAGGGTAAGGGTCACTCACTGTGTAACCGTACAGAGTCAGGGTTTATTCAGCAGGGTAAGGGTCACTCACTGTGTAACTGTACAGAGTCAGGGTTTATTCAGCAGGGTAAGGGTCACTCACTGTGTAACCGTACAGAGTCAGTGTTTATTCAGCAGGGTACGGGTCACTCACTGTGTAATCGTACAGAGTCAGGGTTTATTCAGCAGGGTAAGGGTCACTGTGTAACCATACAGAGTCAGGGTTTATTCAGCAGGGTAAGGGTCACTCACTGTGTAACCGTACAGAGTCAGGGTTTATTCAGCGGGGTAAGGGTCACTGTGTAACTGTACAGAGTCAGGGTTTATTCAGCAGGGTAAGGGTCACTCACTGTGTAACTGTACAGAGTCAGTGTTTATTCAGCAGGGTAAGGGTCACTCACTGTGTAACCGTACAGAGTCAGTGTTTATTCAGCAGGGTAAGGGTCACTCACTGTGTAACTGTACAGAGTCAGTGTTTATTCAGCAGGGTAAGGGTCACTCACTGAGTAACCGTACAGAGACAGTGTTTATTAAGCAGGGTAAGGGTCACTCACTGTGTAACCGTACAGAGTCAGTGTTTATTCAGCGGGGAAAGGGTCACTCACTGTGTAACCGTACAGAGTCAGGGTTTATTCAGCAGGGTAAGGGTCACTCACTGTGTAACCGTACAGAGTCAGTGTTTATTCAGCAGGGTAAGGATCACTCACTGAGTAACCGTACAGAGTCAGTGTTTATTCAGCAGAGTAAGGGTCACTCACTGTGTAACCGTACAGAGTCAGGGTTTATTCAGCAGGGTAAGGGTCACTCACTGTGTAACCGTACAGAGTCAGTGTTTATTCAGCAGGGTAAGGGTCACTCACTGTGTAACCGTACAGAGTCAGTGTTTATTCAGCAGGGTAAGGGTCACTCACTGTGTAACCGTACAGAGTCAGTGTTTATTCAGCGGGGTAAGGGTCACTCACAGTGAAAACGTACAGAGTCAGTGTTTATTCAGCAGGGTAAGGGTCACTCACTGTGTAACCGTAACAGAGTCAGGGTTTATTCAGCAGGGTAAGGGTCACTCACTGTGGAACCGTACAGAGTCAGTGTTTATTCAGCGGGGTAAGGGTCACTCACAGTGAAAACGTACAGAGTCAGTGTTTATTCAGCAGGGTAAGGGTCACTCACTGTGTAACCGTACAGAGTCAGTGTTTATTCAGCAGGGTAAGGGTCACTCACAGTGAAAACGTACAGAGTCAGTGTTTATTCAGCAGGGTAAGGGTCACTCACTGTGTAACTGTACAGAGTCAGTGTTTATTCAGCAGGGTAAGGGTCACTCACTGTGTAACTGCAGAGAGTCAGTGTTTATTCAGCAGGGTAAGGGTCACTCACTGTGTAACCGTACAGAGTCAGTGTTTATTCAGCAGGGCAAGGTTCACTGTGTAACCGTACAGAGTCAGGGTTTATTCAGCAGGGTAAGGATCACTCACTGTGTAACCGTACAGAGTCAGGGTTTATTCAGCAGGGTAAGGGTCACTCACTGTGTAACCGTACAGAGTCAGGATTTATTCAGCAGGGTAAGGGTCACTCACTGTGTAACCGTACAGAGTCAGTGTTTATTCAGCAGGGTAAGGGTCACTCACTGTGTAACTGTACAGAGTCTGTGTTTATTCAGCAGGGTAAGGGTCACTCACTGTGTAACCGTACAGAGTCAGTGTTTACTCAGCAGGGTAAGGGTCACTCACTGTGTAACCGTACAGAGTCAGTGTGTATTCAACAGGGTAAGGGTCACTCACTGTGTAACTGTACAGAGTCTGTGTTTATTCAGCAGGGTAAGAGTTACTCACTGTGTAACCGTACAGAGTCAGGGTCTATTCAGCAGGGTAAGGGTGACTCACTGTGTAACCGTACAGAGTCAGGGTCTATTCAGCAGGGTAAGGGTCACTCACTGTGTAACTGTACAGAGTCTGTGTTTATTCAGCAGGGTAAGAGTTACTCACTGTGTAACCGAACAGAGTCAGTGTTTATTCAGCAGGGTAAGGGTCACTCACTGTGTAACCGTACAGAGTCAGTGTTTATTCAGCAGGGTAAGGGTCACTCACTGTGTAACCGTACAGAGACAGTGTTTATTCAGCAGGGTAAGGGTCACTCACTGTGTAACTGTACAGAGTCAGTGTTTATTCAGCAGGGTACGGGTCACTCACTGTGTAACCGTACAGAGTCAGGGTTTATTCAGCAGGGTAAGGGTCACTCACTGTGTAACCGTACAGAGTCAGGGTTTATTCAGCAGGGTAAGGGTCACTCACTGTGTAACCGTACAGAGTCAGGATTTATTCAGCAGGGTAAGGGTCACTCACTGTGTAACCGTACAGAGTCAGTGTTTATTCAGCAGTGTAAGGGTCACTCACTGTGTAACCGTACAGAGTCAGTCTTTATTCAGCAGGGTAAGGGTCACTCACTGTGTAACCGTACAGAGTCAGTGTTTATTCAGCAGGGTAAGGGTCACTCACTGTGTACCAGGACAGAGTCAGTGTTTATTCAGCAGGGTAAGGGTCACTCACTGTGTAACCGTCCAGAGTCAGGGTTTATTCAGCAGGGTAAGGGTCACTCACTGTGTAACCGTCCAGAGTCAGGGTTTATTCAGCAGGGTAAGGGTCACTCACTGTGTAACCGTACAGAGTCAGGGTTTGTTCAGCAGGGTAAGGGTCACTCACTGTGTAACCGTACAGAGTCAGTGTTTATTCAGCAGGGTAAGGGTCACTCACTGTGTAACCGTACAGAGTCAGTGTTTATTCAGCAGGGTAAGGGTCACTCACTGTGGAACCGTACAGAGTCAGGGTTCATTCAGCAGGGTAAGGGTCACTCACTGTGTAACCGTACAGAGTCAGGGTTTATTCAGCGGGGTAAGGGTCACTCACTGTGTAACTGCAGAGAGTCAGTGTTTATTCAGCAGGGTAAGGGTCACTCACTGTGTTACCGTACAGAGTCAGGATTTATTCAGCAGGGCAAGGGTCACTGTGTAACCGTACAGAGTCAGGGTTTATTCAGCAGGGTAAGGGTCACTCACTGTGTAACCGTACAGAGTCAGGGTTTATTCAGCAGGGTAAGGGTCACTCACGGTGTAACCGTACAGAGTCTGTGTTTATTCAGCAGCGTAAGGGTCACTCACTGTGTAACCGTACAGAGTCAGGGTTCATTCAGCAGGGTAAGGGTCACTCACTGTGTAACCGTACAGAGTCAGGGTTTATTCAGCAGGGTAAGGGTCACTCACTGTGTAACCGTACAGAGTCAGTGTGTATTCAGCAGGGTAAGGGTCACTCACTGTGTAACGGTACAGAGTCAGTGTTTATTCAGCAGGGTAAGGGTCACTCACTGTGTAACCGTACAGAGTCAGGGTATATTCAGCAGGGTAAGGGTCACTCACTGTGTAACCGTAACAGAGTCAGGGTTTATTCAGCAGGGTAAGGGTCACTCACTGTGTAACCGTACAGAGTCAGTGTTTATTCAGCAGGGTAAGGGTCACTCACTGTGTAACCGTACAGAGTCAGTGTTTATTCAGCGGGGTAAGGGTCACTCACAGTGAAAACGTACAGAGTCAGCGTTTATTCAGCAGGGTAAGGGTCACTCACTGTGTAACCGTACAGAGTCAGTGTTTATTCAGCAGGGTAAGGGTCACTCACTGTGGAACCGTACAGAGTCAGTGTTTATTCAGCGGGGTAAGGGTCACTCACAGTGAAAACGTACAGAGTCAGTGTTTATTCAGCAGGGGAAGGGTCACTCACTGTGTAACCGTACAGAGTCAGTGTTTATTCAGCAGGGTAAGGGTCACTCACTGTGTAACTGTACAGAGTCAGTGTTTATTCAGCAGGGTAAGGGTCACTCACTGTGTAACTGCAGAGAGTCAGTGTTTATTCAGCAGGGTAAGGGTCACTCACTGTGTAACCGTACAGAGTCAGTGTTTATTCAGCAGGGCAAGGGTCACTGTGTAACCGTACAGAGTCAGGGTTTATTCAGCAGGGTAAGGATCACTCACTGTGTAACCGTACAGAGTCAGGGTTTATTCAGCAGGGTAAGGGTCACTCACGGTGTAACCGTACAGAGTCTGTGTTTATTCAGCAGGGAAAGGGTCACTCACTGTGTAACCGTACAGAGTCAGGGTTCATTCAGCAGGGTAAGGGTCACTCACTGTGTAACCGTACAGAGTCAGGGTTTATTCAGCAGGGTAAGGGTCACTCACTGTGTAACCGTACAGAGTCAGTGTTTATTCAGCAGGGTAAGGGTCACTCACTGTGTAACCGTACAGAGTCAGGGTTTATTCAGCAGGGTAAGGGTCACTCACTGTGCAACCGTACGGAGTCAGTGTTTATTCAGCAGTGTAAGGGTGACTCACTGTGTAACCGTACAGAGTCAGGGTCTATTCAGCAGGGTAAGGGTCACTCACTGTGTAACTGTACAGAGTCAGGATTTATTCAGCAGGGTAAGGGTCACTCTCTATGTAACCGTACAGAGTCAGGGTTTATTCAGCAGGGTAAGGGTCACTCACTGTGTAACTGTACAGAGTCAGTGTTTATTCAGCAGGGTAAGGGTCACTCACTGTGTAACCGTACAGAGTCAGTCTTTATTCAGCAGGGTAAGGGTCACTCACTGTGTAACCGTACAGAGTCAGTGTTTATTCAGCAGGGTAAGGGTCACTCACTGTGTACCAGGACAGAGTCAGTGTTTATTCAGCAGGGTAAGGGTCACTCACTGTGTAACCGTCCAGAGTCAGGGTTTATTCAGCAGGGTAAGGGTCACTCACTGTGTAACCGTCCAGAGTCAGGGTTTATTCAGCAGGGTAAGGGTCACTCACTGTGTAACCGTACAGAGTCAGGGTTTGTTCAGCAGGGTAAGGGTCACTCACTGTGTAACCGTACAGAGTCAGTGTTTATTCAGCAGGGTAAGGGTCACTCACTGTGTAACCGTACAGAGTCAGTGTTTATTCAGCAGGGTAAGGGTCACTCACTGTGTAACCGTACAGAGTCAGTGTTTATTCAGCAGGGGAAGGGTCACTCACTGTGTAACCGTACAGAGTCAGTGTTTATTCAGCAGGGTAAGGGACACTCACTGTGGAACCGTACAGAGTCAGGGTTCATTCAGCAGGGTAAGGGTCACTCACTGTGTAACCGTACAGAGTCAGGGTTTATTCAGCGGGGTAAGGGTCACTCACTGTGTAACTGCAGAGAGTCAGTGTTTATTCAGCAGGGTAAGGGTCACTCACTGTGTAACCGTACAGAGTCAGGATTTATTCAGCAGGGCAAGGGTCACTGTGTAACCGTACAGAGTCAGGGTTTATTCAGCAGGGTAAGGATCACTCACTGTGTAACCGTACAGAGTCAGGGTTTATTCAGCAGGGTAAGGGTCACTCACGGTGTAACCGTACAGAGTCTGTGTTTATTCAGCAGCGTAAGGGTCACTCACTGTGTAACCGTACAGAGTCAGTGTTTATTCAGCAGGGTAAGGGTCACTCACTGTGTAACGGTACAGAGTCAGTGTTTATTCAGCAGGGTAAGGGTCACTCACTGTGAAACCGTACAGAGTCAGTGTTCGTTCTGCAGGGTAAGGGTCACTCACTGTGTAACCGTACAGAGTCAGTGTTTATTCAGCAGAGTCAGGGTCACTCACTGTGTAACCGTACAGAGTCAGTGTTTATTCAGCAGGGTAAGGGTCACTCACTGTGCAACCGTACAGAGTCAGTGTTTATTCAGCAGTGCAAGGGTGACTCACTGCGTAACCGTACAGAGTCAGGGTCTATTCAGCAGGGTAAGGGTCACTCACTGTGTAACTGTACAGAGTCTGTGTTTATTCAGCAGGGTAAGAGTCACTCACTGTGTAACCGAACAGAGTCAGTGTTTATTCAGCAGTGTAAGGGTGACTCACTGTGTAACCGTACAGAGTCAGGGTCTATTCAGCAGGGTAAGGGTCACTCACTGTGTAACTGTACAGAGTCTGTGTTTATTCAGCAGGGTAAGGGTCACTCACTGTGTAACCGTACAGAGTCAGTGTTTATTCAGCAGGGTAAGGGTCACTCACTGTGTAACCGTACAGAGTCAGTGTTTATTCAGCAGGGTAAGGGTCACTCACTGTGAAACCGTACAGAGTCAGTGTTCGTTCTGCAGGGTAAGGGTCACTCACTGTGTAACCGTACAGAGTCAGTGTTTATTCAGCAGGGTAAGGGTCACTCACTGTGTTACTGTACAGAGTCAGTGTTTATTCAGCAGGGTAAGGGTCACTCACTGTGCAACCGTACAGAGTCAGTGTTTATTCAGCAGTGTAAGGGTGACTCACTGTGTAACCGTACAGAGTCAGGGTCTATTCAGCAGGGTAAGGGTCACTCACTGTGTAACTGTACAGAGTCTGTGTTTATTCAGCAGGGTAAGAGTCACTCACTGTGTACCAGGACAGAGTCAGTGTTTATTCAGCAGGGTAAGGGTCACTCACTGTGTAACCGTACAGAGTCAGTGTTTATTCAGCAGGGTAAGGGTCACTCACTGTGTAACCGTACAGAGTCAGGGTTTGTTCAGCAGGGTAAGGGTCACTCACTGTGTAACCGTACAGAGTCAGGGTTTTATCAGCAGGGTAATGGTCACTCACTGTGTAACCGTACAGAGTCAGTGTTTATTCAGCAGGGTAAGGGTCACTCACTGTGGAACCGTACAGAGTCAGTGTTTATTCAGCAGGGTAAGGGTCACTCACTGTGGAACCGTACAGAGTCAGGGTTTATTCAGCAGGGTAAGGGTCACTCACTGTGTTACCGTACAGAGTCAGTGTTTATTCAGCAGGGTAAGGGTCACTCACTGTGGAACCGTACAGAGTCAGTGTTTATTCAGCAGGGTAAGGGTCACTCACTGTGGAACCGTACAGAGTCAGGGTTTATTCAGCAGGGTAAGGGTCACTCACTGTGTAACTGTACAGAGTCAGGGTTTATTCAGCAGGGTAAGGGTCACTCACTGTGTAACCGTACAGAGTCAGGGTTTATTCAGCAGGGTAAGGGTCACTCACTGTGTAACCGTACAGAGTCAGTGTTTATTCAGCAGGGTAAGGGTCACTCACTGTGTAACCGTATAGAGTCAGGGTTTATTCAGCAGGGTAAGGGTCACTCACTGTGTAACTGTACAGAGTCAGTGTTTATTCAGCAGGGTAAGGGTCACTCACTGTGTAACCGTACAGAGTCAGGGTTTATTCAGCAGAGTAAGGGTCACTCACTGTGTAAGCGTACAGAGTCAGGGTTCATTCAGCAGGGTAAGGGTCACTCACTGTGTAACCGTACAGAGTCAGGGTTTATTCAGCAGGGTAAGGGTCACTCACTGTGTAACCGTACAGAGTCAGTGTGTATTCAGCAGGGTAAGGGTCACTCACTGTGTAACGGTACAGAGTCAGTGTTTATTCAGCAGGGTAAGGGTCACTCACTGTGTAACCGTACAGAGTCAGGGTATATTCAGCAGGGTAAGGGTCACTCACTGTGTAACCGTAACAGAGTCAGGGTTTATTCAGCAGGGTAAGGGTCACTCACTGTGTAACCGTACAGAGTCAGTGTTTATTCAGCAGGGTTAGGGTCACTCACTGTGTAACCGTACAGAGTCAGTGTTTATTCAGCGGGGTAAGGGTCACTCACAGTGAAAACGTACAGAGTCAGCGTTTATTCAGCAGGGTAAGGGTCACTCACTGTGTAACCGTACAGAGTCAGTGTTTATTCAGCAGGGTAAGGGTCACTCACTGTGGAACCGTACAGAGTCAGTGTTTATTCAGCGGGGTAAGGGTCACTCACAGTGAAAACGTACAGAGTCAGTGTTTATTCAGCAGGGTAAGGGTCACTCACAGTGAAAACGTACAGAGTCAGTGTTTATTCAGCAGGGTAAGGGTCACTCACTGTGTAACTGTACAGAGTCAGTGTTTATTCAGCAGGGTAAGGGTCACTCACTGTGTAACTGCAGAGAGTCAGTGTTTATTCAGCAGGGTAAGGGTCACTCACTGTGTAACCGTACAGAGTCAGTGTTTATTCAGCAGGGCAAGGGTCACTGTGTAACCGTACAGAGTCAGGGTTTATTCAGCAGGGTAAGGATCACTCACTGTGTAACCGTACAGAGTCAGGGTTTATTCAGCAGGGTAAGGGTCACTCACGGTGTAACCGTACAGAGTCTGTGTTTATTCAGCAGGGAAAGGGTCACTCACTGTGTAACCGTACAGAGTCAGGGTTCATTCAGCAGGGTAAGGGTCACTCACTGTGTAACCGTACAGAGTCAGGGTTTATTCAGCAGGGTAAGGGTCACTCACTGTGTAACCGTACAGAGTCAGTGTTTATTCAGCAGGGTAAGGGTCACTCACTGTGTAACCGTACAGAGTCAGGGTTTATTCAGCAGGGTAAGGGTCACTCACTGTGCAACCGTACGGAGTCAGTGTTTATTCAGCAGTGTAAGGGTGACTCACTGTGTAACCGTACAGAGTCAGGGTCTATTCAGCAGGGTAAGGGTCACTCACTGTGTAACTGTACAGAGTCAGGATTTATTCAGCAGGGTAAGGGTCACTCTCTATGTAACCGTACAGAGTCAGGGTTTATTCAGCAGGGTAAGGGTCACTCACTGTGTAACTGTACAGAGTCAGTGTTTATTCAGCAGGGTAAGGGTCACTCACTGTGTAACCGTACAGAGTCAGTCTTTATTCAGCAGGGTAAGGGTCACTCACTGTGTAACCGTACAGAGTCAGTGTTTATTCAGCAGGGTAAGGGTCACTCACTGTGTACCAGGACAGAGTCAGTGTTTATTCAGCAGGGTAAGGGTCACTCACTGTGTAACCGTCCAGAGTCAGGGTTTATTCAGCAGGGTAAGGGTCACTCACTGTGTAACCGTCCAGAGTCAGGGTTTATTCAGCAGGGTAAGGGTCACTCACTGTGTAACCGTACAGAGTCAGGGTTTGTTCAGCAGGGCAAGGGTCACTCACTGTGTAACCGTACAGAGTCAGTGTTTATTCAGCAGGGTAAGGGACACTCACTGTGGAACCGTACAGAGTCAGGGTTCATTCAGCAGGGTAAGGGTCACTCACTGTGTAACCGTACAGAGTCAGGGTTTATTCAGCGGGGTAAGGGTCACTCACTGTGTAACTGCAGAGAGTCAGTGTTTATTCAGCAGGGTAAGGGTCACTCACTGTGTAACCGTACAGAGTCAGGATTTATTCAGCAGGGCAAGGGTCACTGTGTAACCGTACAGAGTCAGGGTTTATTCAGCAGGGTAAGGATCACTCACTGTGTAACCGTACAGAGTCAGGGTTTATTCAGCAGGGTAAGGGTCACTCACGGTGTAACCGTACAGAGTCTGTGTTTATTCAGCAGCGTAAGGGTCACTCACTGTGTAACCGTACAGAGTCAGTGTTTATTCAGCAGGGTAAGGGTCACTCACTGTGTAACGGTACAGAGTCAGTGTTTATTCAGCAGGGTAAGGGTCACTCACTGTGAAACCGTACAGAGTCAGTGTTCGTTCTGCAGGGTAAGGGTCACTCACTGTGTAACCGTACAGAGTCAGTGTTTATTCAGCAGAGTCAGGGTCACTCACTGTGTAACCGTACAGAGTCAGTGTTTATTCAGCAGGGTAAGGGTCACTCACTGTGCAACCGTACAGAGTCAGTGTTTATTCAGCAGTGCAAGGGTGACTCACTGCGTAACCGTACAGAGTCAGGGTCTATTCAGCAGGGTAAGGGTCACTCACTGTGTAACTGTACAGAGTCTGTGTTTATTCAGCAGGGTAAGAGTCGCTCACTGTGTAACCGAACAGAGTCAGTGTTTATTCAGCAGTGTAAGGGTGACTCACTGTGTAACCGTACAGAGTCAGGGTCTATTCAGCAGGGTAAGGGTCACTCACTGTGTAACTGTACAGAGTCTGTGTTTATTCAGCAGGGTAAGGGTCACTCACTGTGAAACCGTACAGTGTCAGTGTTTATTCATCAGGGTAAGGGTCACTCACTGTGTAACCGTACAGAGTCAGTGTTTATTCAGCAGGGTAAGGGTCACTCACTGTGAAACCGTACAGTGTCAGTGTTTATTCATCAGGGTAAGGGTCACTCACTGTGTAACCGTACAGAGTCAGTGTTTATTCAGCAGGGTAAGGGTCACTCACTGTGTAACCGTACAGAGTCAGTGTTTATTCAGCAGGGTAAGGGTCACTCACTGTGAAACCGTACAGAGTCAGTGTTCGTTCTGCAGGGTAAGGGTCACTCACTGTGTAACCGTACAGAGTCAGTGTTTATTCAGCAGAGTCAGGGTCACTCACTGTGTAACCGTACAGAGTCAGTGTTTATTCAGCAGGGTAAGGGTCACTCACTGTGTTACTGTACAGAGTCAGTGTTTATTCAGCAGGGTAAGGGTCACTCACTGTGCAACCGTACAGAGTCAGTGTTTATTCAGCAGTGTAAGGGTGACTCACTGTGTAACCGTACAGAGTCAGGGTCTATTCAGCAGGGTAAGGGTCACTCACTGTGTAACTGTACAGAGTCTGTGTTTATTCAGCAGGGTAAGAGTCACTCACTGTGTACCAGGACAGAGTCAGTGTTTATTCAGCAGGGTAAGGGTCACTCACTGTGTAACCGTACAGAGTCAGTGTTTATTCAGCAGGGTAAGGGTCACTCACTGTGTAACCGTACAGAGTCAGGGTTTGTTCAGCAGGGTAAGGGTCACTCACTGTGTAACCGTACAGAGTCAGGGTTTTATCAGCAGGGTAATGGTCACTCACTGTGTAACCGTACAGAGTCAGTGTTTATTCAGCAGGGTAAGGGTCACTCACTGTGGAACCGTACAGAGTCAGTGTTTATTCAGCAGGGTAAGGGTCACTCACTGTGGAACCGTACAGAGTCAGGGTTTATTCAGCAGGGTAAGGGTCACTCACTGTGTTACCGTACAGAGTCAGTGTTTATTCAGCAGGGTAAGGGTCACTCACTGTGGAACCGTACAGAGTCAGTGTTTATTCAGCAGGGTAAGGGTCACTCACTGTGGAACCGTACAGAGTCAGGGTTTATTCAGCAGGGTAAGGGTCACTCACTGTGTAACTGTACAGAGTCAGGGTTTATTCAGCAGGGTAAGGGTCACTCACTGTGTAACCGTACAGAGTCAGGGTTTATTCAGCAGGGTAAGGGTCACTCACTGTGTAACCGTACAGAGTCAGTGTTTATTCAGCAGGGTAAGGGTCACTCACTGTGTAACCGTACAGAGTCAGGGTTTATTCAGCAGAGTAAGGGTCACTCACTGTGTAAGCGTACAGAGTCAGTGTTTATTCAGCAGGGTAAGGGTCACTCACTGTGTAACCGCACAGAGTCAGGGTTTATTCGGCGGGGTAAGGGTCACTCACTGTGTAACCGTACAGAGTCAGGGTTTATTCACCAGAGTAAGGGTCACTCACTGTGTAACCGTACAGAGTCAGTGTTTATTCAGCAGGGTAAGGGTCACTCACTGTGTAACCGTACAGAGTCAGTGTTTATTCAGCAGGGTAAGGGTCACTCACTGTGTAACCGTACAGAGTCAGGGTTTATTCAGCAGGGTAAGGGTCACTCACTGTGTAACTGTACAGAGTCAGTGTTTATTCAGCAGGGTAAGGGTCACTCACTGTGTAACCGTACAGAGTCAGTGTTTATTCAGCAGGGTAAGGGTCACTCACTGTGAAACCGTACAGAGTCAGTGTGCATTCAGCAGGGTAAGGGTCACTCACTGTGTAACCGTACAGTGTCAGTGTTTATTCAGCAGGGTAAGGGTCACGCACTGTGTAACCGTGCAGAGTCAGTGTTTATTCAGCAGGGTAAGGGTCACTCACTGTGTAACTGTACAGAGTCAGTGTTTATTCAGTAGGGTAAGGGTCACTCACTGTGTAACCGTACAGAGTCAGTGTTTATTCAGTAGGGTAAGGGTCACTCACTGTGTAACCGTACAGAGTCAGTGTTTATTCAGCAGGGTAAGGGTCACTCACTGTGTAACCGTACAGAGTCAGTGTTTATTCGGCAGGGTAAGGGTCACTCACTGTGTAACCGTACAGAGTCAGTGTTTATTCAGCAGGGTAAGGGTCACTCACTGTGTAACCGTACAGAGTCAGGGTTTATTCAGCAGGGTAAGGGTCACTCACTGTGTAACCGTACAGAGTCAGTGTTTATTCAGCAGTGTAAGGGTCACTCACTGTGTAACTGTACAGAGTCAGTGTTTATTCAGCGGGGTAAGGGTCACTCACTGTGTAACCGTATAGAGTCAGTGTTTATTCAGCAGGGTAAGGGTCACTCACTGTGTTACCGTACAGAGTCAGGGTTTATTCAGCAGGGTAAGGGTCACTCACTGTGTAACCGTACAGAGTCAGTGTTTATTCAGCAGGGTAAGGGTCACTCACTGTGTAACCGTACAGAGTCAGGGTTTATTCAGCAGGGTAAGGGTCACTCACTGTGTAACTGTACAGAGTCAGTGTTTATTCAGCAGGGTAAGGGTCACTCACTGTGGAACCGTACAGAGTCAGGGTTTATTCAGCAGGGTAAGGGTCACTCACTGTGTAACTGTACAGAGTCAGGGTTTATTCAGCAGGGTAAGGGTCACTCACTGTGTAACCGTACAGAGTCAGGGTTTATTCAGCAGGGTAAGGGTCACTCACTGTGTAACCGTACAGAGTCAGTGTTTATTCAGCAGGGTAAGGGTCACTCACTGTGTAACCGTACAGAGTCAGGGTTTATTCAGCAGAGTAAGGGTCACTCACTGTGTAAGCGTACAGAGTCAGTGTTTATTCAGCAGGGTAAGGGTCACTCACTGTGTAACCGCACAGAGTCAGGGTTTATTCGGCGGGGTAAGGGTCACTCACTGTGTAACCGTACAGAGTCAGGGTTTATTCACCAGAGTAAGGGTCACTCACTGTGTAACCGTACAGAGTC
This sequence comes from Chiloscyllium punctatum, assembly GCF_047496795.1. Taxonomy (NCBI): domain Eukaryota; kingdom Metazoa; phylum Chordata; class Chondrichthyes; order Orectolobiformes; family Hemiscylliidae; genus Chiloscyllium; species Chiloscyllium punctatum. The sequence continues at coordinate 41,605,129 of NC_092785.1, forward strand.
AGTGTTTATTCAGCAGGGTAAGGGTCACTCACTGTGTAACCGTACAGAGTCAGTGTTTATTCAGCAGGGTAAGGGTCACTCACTGTGTCACCGTACAGAGTCAGTGTTTATTCAGCAGGGTAAGGGTCACTCACTGTGTAACCGTACAGAGTCAGTGTTTATTCAGCAGGGTAAGGGTCACTCACTGTGTAACCGTACAGAGTCAGGGTTTATTCACCAGAGTAAGGGTCACTCACTGTGTAACCGTTCAGAGTCAGTGTTTATTCAGCAGGGTAAGGGTCACTCACTGTGTAACCGTACAGAGTCAGTGTTTATTCAGCAGGGGAAGGGTCACTCACTGTGTCACCGTACAGAGTCAGTGTTTATTCAGCAGGGTAAGGGTCACTCACTGTGTAACCGTACAGAGTCAGTGTTTATTCAGCAGGGTAAGGGTCACTCACTGTGTAACCGTCCAGAGTCAGGGTTTATTCAGCAGGGTAAGGGTCACTCACTGTGTAACCGTACAGAGTCAGGGTTTGTTCAGCAGGGTAAGGGTCACTCACTGTGTAACCGTACAGAGTCAGTGTTTATTCAGCAGGGTAAGGGTCACTCACTGTGTAACCGTACAGAGTCAGGGTTCATTCAGCAGGGTAAGGGTCACTCACTGTGTAACCGTACAGAGTCAGGGTTTATTCAGCAGGGTAAGGGTCACTCACTGTGTAACCGTACAGAGTCAGTGTTTATTCAGCAGGGTAAGGGTCACTCACTGTGTAACCGTACAGAGTCAGTGTTTATTCAGCAGGGTAAGGGTCACTCACAGTGAAAACGTACAGAGTCAGTGTTTATTCAGCAGGGTAAGGGTCACTCACTGTGTAACTGTACAGAGTCAGTGTTTATTCAGCAGGGTAAGGGTCACTCACTGTGTAACCGTACAGAGTCAGGGTTTATTCAGCAGGGTAAGGGTCACTCACTGTGTAACTGCAGAGAGTCAGTGTTTATTCAGCAGGGTAAGGGTCACTCACTGTGTAACTGTACAGAGTCAGGGTTTATTCAGCGGGGTAAGGGTCACTCATTGTGTAACTGCAGAGAGTCAGTGTTTATTCAGCAGGGTAAGGGTCACTCACTGTGTAACCGTACAGAGTCAGGATTTATTCAGCAGGGCAAGGGTCACTGTGTAACCGTACAGAGTCAGGGTTTATTCAGCAGGGTAAGGGTCACTCACGGTGTAACCGTACAGAGTCTGTGTTTATTCAGCAGCGTAAGGGTCACTCACTGTGTAACCGTACAGAGTCAGTGTTTATTCAGCAGGGTAAGGGTCACTCACTGTGAAACCGTACAGAGTCAGTGTTCGTTCTGCAGGGTAAGGGTCACTCACTGTGTAACCGTACAGAGTCAGTGTTTATTCAGCAGAGTCAGGGTCACTCACTGTGTAACCGTACAGAGTCAGTGTTTATTCAGCAGGGTAAGGGTCACTCACTGTGTTACTGTACAGAGTCAGTGTTTATTCAGCAGGGTAAGGGTCACTCACTGTGTTACTGTACAGAGTCAGTGTTTATTCAGCAGGGTAAGGGTCACTCACTGTGCAACCGTACAGAGTCAGTGTTTATTCAGCAGTGCAAGGGTGACTCACTGCGTAACCGTACAGAGTCAGGGTCTATTCAGCAGGGTAAGAGTCACTCACTGTGTAACCGAACAGAGTCAGTGTTTATTCAGCAGTGTAAGGGTGACTCACTGTGTAACCGTACAGAGTCAGGGTCTATTCAGCAGGGTAAGGGTCACTCACTGTGTAACTGTACAGAGTCTGTGTTTATTCAGCAGGGTAAGGGTCACTCACTGTGTAACCGTACAGAGTCAGTGTTTATTCAGCAGGGTAAGGGTCACTCACTGTGTAACCGTACAGAGTCAGTGTTTATTCAGCAGGGTAAGGGTCACTCACTGTGAAACCGTACAGAGTCAGTGTTCGTTCTGCAGGGTAAGGGTCACTCACTGTGTAACCGTACAGAGTCAGTGTTTATTCAGCAGAGTCAGGGTCACTCACTGTGTAACCGTACAGAGTCAGTGTTTATTCAGCAGGGTAAGGGTCACTCACTGTGTTACTGTACAGAGTCAGTGTTTATTCAGCAGGGTAAGGGTCACTCACTGTGCAACCGTACAGAGTCAGTGTTTATTCAGCAGTGTAAGGGTGACTCACTGTGTAACCGTACAGAGTCAGGGTCTATTCAGCAGGGTAAGGGTAACTCACTGTGTAACTGTACAGAGTCTGTGTTTATTCAGCAGGGTAAGAGTCACTCACTGTGTAACCGAACAGAGTCAGTGTTTATTCAGCAGGGTAAGGGTCACTCACTGTGTACCAGGACAGAGTCAGTGTTTATTCAGCAGGGTAAGGGTCACTCACTGTGTAACCGTACAGAGTCAGTGTTTATTCAGCAGGGTAAGGGTCACTCACTGTGTGACCGGACAGAGTCAGGGTTTATTCAGCAGGGTAAGGGTCACTCACTGTGTGACCGTACAGGGTCAGGGTTTATTCAGCAGGGTAAGGGTCACTCACTGTGTAACTGTACAGAGTCAGTGTTTATTCAGCAGGGTAAGGGTCACTCACTGTGTAACTGTACAGAGTCAGTGTTTATTCAGCAGGGTAAGGGTCACTCACTGTGTAACCGTACAGAGTCAGTGTTTATTCAGCAGGGTAAGGGTCACTCACTGTGAAACCGTACAGAGTCAGTGTGTATTCAGCAGGGTAAGGGTCACTCACTGTGTAACCGTACAGAGTCAGTGTTTATTCAGCAGGGTAAGGGTCACGCACTGTGTAACCGTGCAGAGTCAGTGTTTATTCAGCAGGGTAAGGGTCACTCACTGTGTAACTGTACAGAGTCAGTGTTTATTCAGTAGGGTAAGGGTCACTCACTGTGTAACCGTACAGAGTCAGTGTTTATTCAGTAGGGTAAGGGTCACTCACTGTGTAACCGTACAGAGTCAGTGTTTATTCAGCAGGGTAAGGGTCACTCACTGTGTAACCGTACAGAGTCAGGGTTTATTCACCAGAGTAAGGGTCACTCACTGTGTAACCGTACAGAGTCAGTGTTTATTCAGCAGGGTAAGGGTCACTCACTGTGTAACCGTACAGAGTCAGTGTTTATTCAGCAGGGTAAGGGTCACTCACTGTGTCACCGTACAGAGTCAGTGTTTATTCAGCAGGGTAAGGGTCACTCACTGTGTAACCGTACAGAGTCAGTGTTTATTCAGCAGGGTAAGGGTCACTCACTGTGTAACCGTACAGAGTCAGGGTTTATTCACCAGAGTAAGGGTCACTCACTGTGTAACCGTTCAGAGTCAGTGTTTATTCAGCAGGGTAAGGGTCACTCACTGTGTAACCGTACAGAGTCAGTGTTTATTCAGCAGGGGAAGGGTCACTCACTGTGTCACCGTACAGAGTCAGTGTTTATTCAGCAGGGTAAGGGTCACTCACTGTGTAACCGTACAGAGTCAGTGTTTATTCAGCAGGGTAAGGGTCACTCACTGTGTAACCGTCCAGAGTCAGGGTTTATTCAGCAGGGTAAGGGTCACTCACTGTGTAACCGTACAGAGTCAGGGTTTGTTCAGCAGGGTAAGGGTCACTCACTGTGTAACCGTACAGAGTCAGTGTTTATTCAGCAGGGTAAGGGTCACTCACTGTGTAACCGTACAGAGTCAGGGTTCATTCAGCAGGGTAAGGGTCACTCACTGTGTAACCGTACAGAGTCAGGGTTTATTCAGCAGGGTAAGGGTCACTCACTGTGTAACCGTACAGAGTCAGTGTTTATTCAGCAGGGTAAGGGTCACTCACTGTGTAACCGTACAGAGTCAGTGTTTATTCAGCAGGGTAAGGGTCACTCACAGTGAAAACGTACAGAGTCAGTGTTTATTCAGCAGGGTAAGGGTCACTCACTGTGTAACTGTACAGAGTCAGTGTTTATTCAGCAGGGTAAGGGTCACTCACTGTGTAACCGTACAGAGTCAGGGTTTATTCAGCAGGGTAAGGGTCACTCACTGTGTAACTGCAGAGAGTCAGTGTTTATTCAGCAGGGTAAGGGTCACTCACTGTGTAACTGTACAGAGTCAGGGTTTATTCAGCGGGGTAAGGGTCACTCATTGTGTAACTGCAGAGAGTCAGTGTTTATTCAGCAGGGTAAGGGTCACTCACTGTGTAACCGTACAGAGTCAGGATTTATTCAGCAGGGCAAGGGTCACTGTGTAACCGTACAGAGTCAGGGTTTATTCAGCAGGGTAAGGGTCACTCACGGTGTAACCGTACAGAGTCTGTGTTTATTCAGCAGCGTAAGGGTCACTCACTGTGTAACCGTACAGAGTCAGTGTTTATTCAGCAGGGTAAGGGTCACTCACTGTGAAACCGTACAGAGTCAGTGTTCGTTCTGCAGGGTAAGGGTCACTCACTGTGTAACCGTACAGAGTCAGTGTTTATTCAGCAGAGTCAGGGTCACTCACTGTGTAACCGTACAGAGTCAGTGTTTATTCAGCAGGGTAAGGGTCACTCACTGTGTTACTGTACAGAGTCAGTGTTTATTCAGCAGGGTAAGGGTCACTCACTGTGTTACTGTACAGAGTCAGTGTTTATTCAGCAGGGTAAGGGTCACTCACTGTGCAACCGTACAGAGTCAGTGTTTATTCAGCAGTGCAAGGGTGACTCACTGCGTAACCGTACAGAGTCAGGGTCTATTCAGCAGGGTAAGAGTCACTCACTGTGTAACCGAACAGAGTCAGTGTTTATTCAGCAGTGTAAGGGTGACTCACTGTGTAACCGTACAGAGTCAGGGTCTATTCAGCAGGGTAAGGGTCACTCACTGTGTAACTGTACAGAGTCTGTGTTTATTCAGCAGGGTAAGGGTCACTCACTGTGTAACCGTACAGAGTCAGTGTTTATTCAGCAGGGTAAGGGTCACTCACTGTGTAACCGTACAGAGTCAGTGTTTATTCAGCAGGGTAAGGGTCACTCACTGTGAAACCGTACAGAGTCAGTGTTCGTTCTGCAGGGTAAGGGTCACTCACTGTGTAACCGTACAGAGTCAGTGTTTATTCAGCAGAGTCAGGGTCACTCACTGTGTAACCGTACAGAGTCAGTGTTTATTCAGCAGGGTAAGGGTCACTCACTGTGTTACTGTACAGAGTCAGTGTTTATTCAGCAGGGTAAGGGTCACTCACTGTGCAACCGTACAGAGTCAGTGTTTATTCAGCAGTGTAAGGGTGACTCACTGTGTAACCGTACAGAGTCAGGGTCTATTCAGCAGGGTAAGGGTAACTCACTGTGTAACTGTACAGAGTCTGTGTTTATTCAGCAGGGTAAGAGTCACTCACTGTGTAACCGAACAGAGTCAGTGTTTATTCAGCAGGGTAAGGGTCACTCACTGTGTACCAGGACAGAGTCAGTGTTTATTCAGCAGGGTAAGGGTCACTCACTGTGTAACCGTACAGAGTCAGTGTTTATTCAGCAGGGTAAGGGTCACTCACTGTGTGACCGGACAGAGTCAGGGTTTATTCAGCAGGGTAAGGGTCACTCACTGTGTGACCGTACAGGGTCAGGGTTTATTCAGCAGGGTAAGGGTCACTCACTGTGTAACTGTACAGAGTCAGTGTTTATTCAGCAGGGTAAGGGTCACTCACTGTGTAACTGTACAGAGTCAGTGTTTATTCAGCAGGGTAAGGGTCACTCACTGTGTAACCGTACAGAGTCAGTGTTTATTCAGCAGGGTAAGGGTCACTCACTGTGAAACCGTACAGAGTCAGTGTGTATTCAGCAGGGTAAGGGTCACTCACTGTGTAACCGTACAGAGTCAGTGTTTATTCAGCAGGGTAAGGGTCACGCACTGTGTAACCGTGCAGAGTCAGTGTTTATTCAGCAGGGTAAGGGTCACTCACTGTGTAACTGTACAGAGTCAGTGTTTATTCAGTAGGGTAAGGGTCACTCACTGTGTAACCGTACAGAGTCAGTGTTTATTCAGTAGGGTAAGGGTCACTCACTGTGTAACCGTACAGAGTCAGTGTTTATTCAGCAGGGTAAGGGTCACTCACTGTGTAACCGTACAGAGTCAGTGTTTATTCGGCAGGGTAAGGGTCACTCACTGTGTAACCGTACAGAGTCAGTGTTTATTCAGCAGGGTAAGGGTCACTCACTGTGTAACCGTACAGAGTCAGGGTTTATTCAGCAGGGTAAGGGTCACTCACTGTGTAACCGTACAGAGTCAGTGTTTATTCAGCAGTGTAAGGGTCACTCACTGTGTAACCGTACAGAGTCAGGATTTATTCAGCAGGGCAAGGGTCACTGTGTAACCGTACAGAGTCAGGGTTTATTCAGCAGGGTAAGGATCACTCACTGTGTAACCGTACAGAGTCAGGGTTTATTCAGCAGGGTAAGGGTCACTCACGGTGTAACCGTACAGAGTCTGTGTTTATTCAGCAGCGTAAGGGTCACTCACTGTGTAACCGTACAGAGTCAGTGTTTATTCAGCAGGGTAAGGGTCACTCACTGTGTAACGGTACAGAGTCAGTGTTTATTCAGCAGGGTAAGGGTCACTCACTGTGAAACCGTACAGAGTCAGTGTTCGTTCTGCAGGGTAAGGGTCACTCACTGTGTAACCGTACAGAGTCAGTGTTTATTCAGCAGAGTCAGGGTCACTCACTGTGTAACCGTACAGAGTCAGGGTTTATTCAGCAGGGTAAGGGTCACTCACTGTGTAACCGTACAGAGTCAGGGTTTATTCAGCGGGGTAAGGGTCACTGTGTAACTGTACAGAGTCTTGGTTTATTCAGCAGGGTAAGGGTCACTCACTGTGTAACTGTACAGAGTCAGGGTTTATTCAGCGGGGTAAGGGTCACTGTGTAACTGTACAGAGTCAGGGTTTATTCAGCAGGGTAAGGGTCACTCACTGTGTAACTGTACAGAGTCAGTGTTTATTCAGCAGGGTAAGGGTCACTCACTGTGTAACCATACAGTGTTAGTGTTTATTCAGCAGGGTAAGGGTCACTCACTGTGTAACCGTACAGAGTCAGTGTTTATTCAGCAGGGTAAGGGTCACTCACTGTGTAACTGTACAGAGTCAGTGTTTATTCAGCAGGGTAAGGGTCACTCACTGAGTAACCGTACAGAGACAGTGTTTATTAAGCAGGGTAAGGGTCACTCACTGTGTAACCGTACAGAGTCAGTGTTTATTCAGCGGGGAAAGGGTCACTCACTGTGTAACCGTACAGAGTCAGGGTTTATTCAGCAGGGTAAGGGTCACTCACTGTGTAACCGTACAGAGTCAGTGTTTATTCTGCAGGGTAAGGATCACTCACTGAGTAACCGTACAGAGTCAGTGTTTATTCAGCAGAGTAAGGGTCACTCACTGTGTAACCGTACAGAGTCAGGGTTTATTCAGCAGGGTAAGGGTCACTCACTGTGTAACCGTACAGAGTCAGTGTTTATTCAGCAGGGTAAGGGTCACTCACTGTGTAACCGTACAGAGTCAGTGTTTATTCAGCAGGGTAAGGGTCACTCACTGTGTAACCGTACAGAGTCAGTGTTTATTCAGCGGGGTAAGGGTCACTCACAGTGAAAACGTACAGAGTCAGTGTTTATTCAGCAGGGTAAGGGTCACTCACTGTGTAACCGTAACAGAGTCAGGGTTTATTCAGCAGGGTAAGGGTCACTCACTGTGGAACCGTACAGAGTCAGTGTTTATTCAGCGGGGTAAGGGTCACTCACAGTGAAAACGTACAGAGTCAGTGTTTATTCAGCAGGGTAAGGGTCACTCACTGTGTAACCGTACAGAGTCAGTGTTTATTCAGCAGGGTAAGGGTCACTCACAGTGAAAACGTACAGAGTCAGTGTTTATTCAGCAGGTTAAGGGTCACTCACTGTGTAACTGTACAGAGTCAGTGTTTATTCAGCAGGGTAAGGGTCACTCACTGTGTAACTGCAGAGAGTCAGTGTTTATTCAGCAGGGTAAGGGTCACTCACTGTGTAACCGTACAGAGTCAGTGTTTATTCAGCAGGGCAAGGGTCACTGTGTAACCGTACAGAGTCAGGGTTTATTCAGCAGGGTAAGGATCACTCACTGTGTAACCGTACAGAGTCAGGGTTTATTCAGCAGGGTAAGGGTCACTCACTGTGTAACCGTACAGAGTCAGGATTTATTCAGCAGGGTAAGGGTCACTCACTGTGTAACCGTACAGAGTCAGTGTTTATTCAGCAGTGTAAGGGTGACTCACTGTGTAACCGTACAGAGTCAGGGTCTATTCAGCAGGGTAAGGGTCACTCACTGTGTAACTGTACAGAGTCTGTGTTTATTCAGCAGGGTAAGAGTCACTCACTGTGTAACCGAACAGAGTCAGTGTTTATTCAGCAGGGTAAGGGTCACTCACTGTGTAACCGTACAGAGTCAGGGTTTATTCAGCAGGGTAAGGGTCACTCACTGTGTAACCGTACAGAGTCAGGGTTTATTCAGCAGGGTAAGGGTCACTCACTGTGTAACCGTACAGAGTCAGGATTTATTCAGCAGGGTAAGGGTCACTCACTGTGTAACCGTACAGAGTCAGTGTTTATTCAGCAGTGTAAGGGTCACTCACTGTGTAACCGTACAGAGTCAGTCTTTATTCAGCAGGGTAAGGGTCACTCACTGTGTAACCGTACAGAGTCAGTGTTTATTCAGCAGGGTAAGGGTCACTCACTGTGTACCAGGACAGAGTCAGTGTTTATTCAGCAGGGTAAGGGTCACTCACTGTGTAACCGTCCAGAGTCAGGGTTTATTCAGCAGGGTAAGGGTCACTCACTGTGTAACCGTCCAGAGTCAGGGTTTATTCAGCAGGGTAAGGGTCACTCACTGTGTAACCGTACAGAGTCAGGGTTTGTTCAGCAGGGTAAGGGTCACTCACTGTGTAACCGTACAGAGTCAGTGTTTATTCAGCAGGGTAAGGGTCACTCACTGTGTAACCGTACAGAGTCAGTGTTTATTCAGCAGGGTAAGGGTCACTCACTGTGGAACCGTACAGAGTCAGGGTTCATTCAGCAGGGTAAGGGTCACTCACTGTGTAACCGTACAGAGTCAGGGTTTATTCAGCGGGGTAAGGGTCACTCACTGTGTAACTGCAGAGAGTCAGTGTTTATTCAGCAGGGTAAGGGTCACTCACTGTGTTACCGTACAGAGTCAGGATTTATTCAGCAGGGCAAGGGTCACTGTGTAACCGTACAGAGTCAGGGTTTATTCAGCAGGGTAAGGATCACTCACTGTGTAACCGTACAGAGTCAGGGTTTATTCAGCAGGGTAAGGGTCACTCACGGTGTAACCGTACAGAGTCTGTGTTTATTCAGCAGCGTAAGGGTCACTCACTGTGTAACCGTACAGAGTCAGGGTTCATTCAGCAGGGTAAGGGTCACTCACTGTGTAACCGTACAGAGTCAGGGTTTATTCAGCAGGGTAAGGGTCACTCACTGTGTAACCGTACAGAGTCAGTGTGTATTCAGCAGGGTAAGGGTCACTCACTGTGTAACGGTACAGAGTCAGTGTTTATTCAGCAGGGTAAGGGTCACTCACTGTGTAACCGTACAGAGTCAGGGTATATTCAGCAGGGTAAGGGTCACTCACTGTGTAACTGTACAGAGTCAGGGTTTATTCAGCAGGGTAAGGGTCACTCACTGTGTAACCGTACAGAGTCAGTGTTTATTCAGCAGGGTAAGGGTCACTCACTGTGTAACCGTACAGAGTCAGTGTGTATTCAGCAGGGTAAGGGTCACTCACTGTGTAACTGTACAGAGTCAGGGTTTATTCAGCAGGGTAAGGGTCACTCACTGTGTAACCGTACAGAGTCAGGGTTTATTCAGCAGGGTAAGGGTCACTCACTGTGTAACCGTAACAGAGTCAGGGTTTATTCAGCAGGGTAAGGGTCACTCACTGTGTAACCGTACAGAGTCAGTGTTTATTCAGCAGGGTAAGGGTCACTCACTGTGTAACCGTACAGAGTCAGTGTTTATTCAGCGGGGTAAGGGTCACTCACAGTGAAAACGTACAGAGTCAGTGTTTATTCAGCAGGGTAAGGGTCACTCACTGTGTAACCGTACAGAGTCAGTGTTTATTCAGCAGGGTAAGGGTCACTCACTGTGGAACCGTACAGAGTCAGTGTTTATTCAGCGGGGTAAGGGTCACTCACAGTGAAAACGTACAGAGTCAGTGTTTATTCAGCAGGGGAAGGGTCACTCACTGTGTAACCGTACAGAGTCAGTGTTTATTCAGCAGGGTAAGGGTCACTCACAGTGAAAACGTACAGAGTCAGTGTTTATTCAGCAGGGTAAGGGTCACTCACTGTGGAACTGTACAGAGTCAGTGTTTATTCAGCAGGGTAAGGGTCACTCACTGTGTAACTGCAGAGAGTCAGTGTTTATTCAGCAGGGTAAGGGTCACTCACTGTGTAACCGTACAGAGTTAGTGTTTATTCAGCAGGGCAAGGGTCACTGTGTAACCGTACAGAGTCAGGGTTTATTCAGCAGGGTAAGAATCACTCACTGTGTAACCGTACAGAGTCAGGGTTTATTCAGCAGGGTAAGGGTCACTCACGGTGTAACCGTACAGAGTCTGTGTTTATTCAGCAGGGAAAGGGTCACTCACTGTGTAACCGTACAGAGTCAGGGTTCATTCAGCAGGGTAAGGGTCACTCACTGTGTAACCGTACAGAGTCAGGGTTTATTCAGCAGGGTAAGGGTCACTCACTGTGTAACCGTACAGAGTCAGTGTTTATTCAGCAGGGTAAGGGTCACTCACTGTGTAACCGTACAGAGTCAGGGTTTATTCAGCAGGGTAAGGGTCACTCACTGTGCAACCATACAGTGTTAGTGTTTATTCAGCAGGGGAAGGGTCACTCACTGTGCAACCGTACAGAGTCAGTGTTTATTCAGCAGTGTAAGGGTGACTCACTGTGTAACCGTACAGAGTCAGGGTCTATTCAGCAGGGTAAGGGTCACTCACTGTGTAACCGTACAGAGTCAGTGTTTATTCAGCAGGGTAAGGGTCACTCACTGTGTAACCGTACGGAGTCAGTGTTTATTCAGCAGTGTAAGGGTGACTCACTGTGTAACCGTACAGAGTCAGGGTCTATTCAGCAGGGTAAGGGTCACTCACTGTGTAACTGTACAGAGTCAGGATTTATTCAGCAGGGTAAGGGTCACTCACTGTGTAACCGTACAGAGTCAGTGTTTATTCAGCAGGGTAAGGGTCACTCACTGTGTAACCGTACAGAGTCAGTCTTTATTCAGCAGGGTAAGGGTCACTCACTGTGTAACCGTACAGAGTCAGTGTTTATTCAGCAGGGTAAGGGTCACTCACTGTGTACCAGGACAGAGTCAGTGTTTATTCAGCAGGGTAAGGGTCACTCACTGTGTAACCGTCCAGAGTCAGGGTTTATTCAGCAGGGTAAGGGTCACTCACTGTGTAACCGTCCAGAGTCAGGGTTTATTCAGCAGGGTAAGGGTCACTCACTGTGTAACCGTACAGAGTCAGGGTTTGTTCAGCAGGGTAAGGGTCACTCACTGTGTAACCGTACAGAGTCAGTGTTTATTCAGCAGGGTAAGGGTCACTCACTGTGTAACCGTACAGAGTCAGTGTTTATTCAGCAGGGTAAGGGTCACTCACTGTGTAACCGTACAGAGTCAGTGTTTATTCAGCAGGGGAAGGGTCACTCACTGTGTAACCGTACAGAGTCAGTGTTTATTCAGCAGGGTAAGGGACACTCACTGTGGAACCGTACAGAGTCAGGGTTCATTCAGCAGGGTAAGGGTCACTCACTGTGTAACCGTACAGAGTCAGGGTTTATTCAGCGGGGTAAGGGTCACTCACTGTGTAACTGCAGAGAGTCAGTGTTTATTCAGCAGGGTAAGGGTCACTCACTGTGTAACCGTACAGAGTCAGGATTTATTCAGCAGGGCAAGGGTCACTGTGTAACCGTACAGAGTCAGGGTTTATTCAGCAGGGTAAGGATCACTCACTGTGTAACCGTACAGAGTCAGGGTTTATTCAGCAGGGTAAGGGTCACTCACGGTGTAACCGTACAGAGTCTGTGTTTATTCAGCAGCGTAAGGGTCACTCACTGTGTAACCGTACAGAGTCAGTGTTTATTCAGCAGGGTAAGGGTCACTCACTGTGTAACGGTACAGAGTCAGTGTTTATTCAGCAGGGTAAGGGTCACTCACTGTGAAACCGTACAGAGTCAGTGTTCGTTCTGCAGGGTAAGGGTCACTCACTGTGTAACCGTACAGAGTCAGTGTTTATTCAGCAGAGTCAGGGTCACTCACTGTGTAACCGTACAGAGTCAGTGTTTATTCAGCAGGGTAAGGGTCACTCACTGTGCAACCGTACAGAGTCAGTGTTTATTCAGCAGTGCAAGGGTGACTCACTGCGTAACCGTACAGAGTCAGGGTCTATTCAGCAGGGTAAGGGTCACTCACTGTGTAACTGTACAGAGTCTGTGTTTATTCAGCAGGGTAAGAGTCACTCACTGTGTAACCGAACAGAGTCAGTGTTTATTCAGCAGTGTAAGGGTGACTCACTGTGTAACCGTACAGAGTCAGGGTCTATTCAGCAGGGTAAGGGTCACTCACTGTGTAACTGTACAGAGTCTGTGTTTATTCAGCAGGGTAAGGGTCACTCACTGTGTAACCGTACAGAGTCAGTGTTTATTCAGCAGGGTAAGGGTCACTCACTGTGTAACCGTACAGAGTCAGTGTTTATTCAGCAGGGTAAGGGTCACTCACTGTGTAACCGTACAGAGTCAGGGTTTATTCAGCAGGGTAAGGGTCACTCACTGTGCAACCATACAGTGTTAGTGTTTATTCAGCAGGGGAAGGGTCACTCACTGTGCAACCGTACAGAGTCAGTGTTTATTCAGCAGTGTAAGGGTGACTCACTGTGTAACCGTACAGAGTCAGGGTCTATTCAGCAGGGTAAGGGTCACTCACTGTGTAACCGTACAGAGTCAGTGTTTATTCAGCAGGGTAAGGGTCACTCACTGTGTAACCGTACGGAGTCAGTGTTTATTCAGCAGTGTAAGGGTGACTCACTGTGTAACCGTACAGAGTCAGGGTCTATTCAGCAGGGTAAGGGTCACTCACTGTGTAACTGTACAGAGTCAGGATTTATTCAGCAGGGTAAGGGTCACTCACTGTGTAACCGTACAGAGTCAGTGTTTATTCAGCAGGGTAAGGGTCACTCACTGTGTAACCGTACAGAGTCAGTCTTTATTCAGCAGGGTAAGGGTCACTCACTGTGTAACCGTACAGAGTCAGTGTTTATTCAGCAGGGTAAGGGTCACTCACTGTGTACCAGGACAGAGTCAGTGTTTATTCAGCAGGGTAAGGGTCACTCACTGTGTAACCGTCCAGAGTCAGGGTTTATTCAGCAGGGTAAGGGTCACTCACTGTGTAACCGTCCAGAGTCAGGGTTTATTCAGCAGGGTAAGGGTCACTCACTGTGTAACCGTACAGAGTCAGGGTTTGTTCAGCAGGGTAAGGGTCACTCACTGTGTAACCGTACAGAGTCAGTGTTTATTCAGCAGGGTAAGGGTCACTCACTGTGTAACCGTACAGAGTCAGTGTTTATTCAGCAGGGTAAGGGTCACTCACTGTGTAACCGTACAGAGTCAGTGTTTATTCAGCAGGGGAAGGGTCACTCACTGTGTAACCGTACAGAGTCAGTGTTTATTCAGCAGGGTAAGGGACACTCACTGTGGAACCGTACAGAGTCAGGGTTCATTCAGCAGGGTAAGGGTCACTCACTGTGTAACCGTACAGAGTCAGGGTTTATTCAGCGGGGTAAGGGTCACTCACTGTGTAACTGCAGAGAGTCAGTGTTTATTCAGCAGGGTAAGGGTCACTCACTGTGTAACCGTACAGAGTCAGGATTTATTCAGCAGGGCAAGGGTCACTGTGTAACCGTACAGAGTCAGGGTTTATTCAGCAGGGTAAGGATCACTCACTGTGTAACCGTACAGAGTCAGGGTTTATTCAGCAGGGTAAGGGTCACTCACGGTGTAACCGTACAGAGTCTGTGTTTATTCAGCAGCGTAAGGGTCACTCACTGTGTAACCGTACAGAGTCAGTGTTTATTCAGCAGGGTAAGGGTCACTCACTGTGTAACGGTACAGAGTCAGTGTTTATTCAGCAGGGTAAGGGTCACTCACTGTGAAACCGTACAGAGTCAGTGTTCGTTCTGCAGGGTAAGGGTCACTCACTGTGTAACCGTACAGAGTCAGTGTTTATTCAGCAGAGTCAGGGTCACTCACTGTGTAACCGTACAGAGTCAGTGTTTATTCAGCAGGGTAAGGGTCACTCACTGTGCAACCGTACAGAGTCAGTGTTTATTCAGCAGTGCAAGGGTGACTCACTGCGTAACCGTACAGAGTCAGGGTCTATTCAGCAGGGTAAGGGTCACTCACTGTGTAACTGTACAGAGTCTGTGTTTATTCAGCAGGGTAAGAGTCACTCACTGTGTAACCGAACAGAGTCAGTGTTTATTCAGCAGTGTAAGGGTGACTCACTGTGTAACCGTACAGAGTCAGGGTCTATTCAGCAGGGTAAGGGTCACTCACTGTGTAACTGTACAGAGTCTGTGTTTATTCAGCAGGGTAAGGGTCACTCACTGTGTAACCGTACAGAGTCAGTGTTTATTCAGCAGGGTAAGGGTCACTCACTGTGTAACCGTACAGAGTCAGTGTTTATTCAGCAGGGTAAGGGTCACTCACTGTGAAACCGTACAGAGTCAGTGTTCGTTCTGCAGGGTAAGGGTCACTCACTGTGTAACCGTACAGAGTCAGTGTTTATTCAGCAGAGTCAGGGTCACTCACTGTGTAACCGTACAGAGTCAGTGTTTATTCAGCAGGGTAAGGGTCACTCACTGTGTTACTGTACAGAGTCAGTGTTTATTCAGCAGGGTAAGGGTCACTCACTGTGCAACCGTACAGAGTCAGTGTTTATTCAGCAGTGTAAGGGTGACTCACTGTGTAACCGTACAGAGTCAGGGTCTATTCAGCAGGGTAAGGGTCACTCACTGTGTAACTGTACAGAGTCTGTGTTTATTCAGCAGGGTAAGAGTCACTCACTGTGTACCAGGACAGAGTCAGTGTTTATTCAGCAGGGTAAGGGTCACTCACTGTGTAACCATACAGAGTCAGTGTTTATTCAGCAGGGTAAGGGTCACTCACTGTGTAACCGTACAGAGTCAGGGTTTTATCAGCAGGGTAATGGTCACTCACTGTGTAACCGTACAGAGTCAGTGTTTATTCAGCAGGGTAAGGGTCACTCACTGTGGAACCGTACAGAGTCAGTGTTTATTCAGCAGGGTAAGGGTCACTCACTGTGGAACCGTACAGAGTCAGGGTTTATTCAGCAGGGTAAGGGTCACTCACTGTGTTACCGTACAGAGTCAGTGTTTATTCAGCAGGGTAAGGGTCACTCACTGTGGAACCGTACAGAGTCAGTGTTTATTCAGCAGGGTAAGGGTCACTCACTGTGGAACCGTACAGAGTCAGGGTTTATTCAGCAGGGTAAGGGTCACTCACTGTGTAACTGTACAGAGTCAGGGTTTATTCAGCAGGGTAAGGGTCACTCACTGTGTAACCGTACAGAGTCAGGGTTTATTCAGCAGGGTAAGGGTCACTCACTGTGTAACCGTACAGAGTCAGTGTTTATTCAGCAGGGTAAGGGTCACTCACTGTGTAACCGTAGAGAGTCAGGGTATTCAGCAGAGTAAGGGTCACTCACTGTGTAAGCGTACAGAGTCAGTGTTTATTCAGCAGGGTAAGGGTCACTCACTGTGTAACCGCACAGAGTCAGGGTTTATTCGGCGGGGTAAGGGTCACTCACTGTGTAACCGTACAGAGTCAGGGTTTATTCAGCAGAGTAAGGGTCACTCACTGTGTAACCGTACAGAGTCAGGGTTTATTCAGCAGCGTAAGGGTCACTCACTGTGTAACCGTACAGAGTCAGTGTTTATTCAGCAGGGTAAGGGTCACTCACTGTGTAACCGTACAGAGTCAGGGTTTATTCAGCAGGGTAAGGGTCACTCACTGTGAAACCGTACAGAGTCAGTGTGTATTCAGCAGGGTAAGGGTCACTCACTGTGTAACCGTACAGAGTCAGTGTTTATTCAGCAGGGTAAGGGTCACGCACTGTGTAACCGTGCAGAGTCAGTGTTTATTCAGCAGGGTAAGGGTCACTCACTGTGTAACTGTACAGAGTCAGTGTTTATTCAGTAGGGTAAGGGTCACTCACTGTGTAACCGTACAGAGTCAGTGTTTATTCAGTAGGGTAAGGGTCACTCACTGTGTAACCGTACAGAGTCAGTGTTTATTCAGCAGGGTAAGGGTCACTCACTGTGTAACCGTACAGAGTCAGTGTTTATTCGGCAGGGTAAGGGTCACTCACTGTGTAACCGTACAGAGTCAGTGTTTATTCAGCAGGGTAAGGGTCACTCACTGTGTAACCGTACAGAGTCAGGGTTTATTCAGCAGGGTAAGGGTCACTCACTGTGTAACCGTACAGAGTCAGTGTTTATTCAGCAGTGTAAGGGTCACTCACTGTGTAACTGTACAGAGTCAGTGTTTATTCAGCGGGGTAAGGGTCACTCACTGTGTAACCGTATAGAGTCAGTGTTTATTCAGCAGGGTAAGGGTCACTCACTGTGTTACCGTACAGAGTCAGGGTTTATTCAGCAGGGTAAGGGTCACTCACTGTGTAACCGTACAGAGTCAGTGTTTATTCAGCAGGGTAAGGGTCACTCACTGTGTAACCGTACAGAGTCAGGGTTTATTCAGCAGGGTAAGGGTCACTCACTGTGTAACTGTACAGAGTCAGGGTTTATTCAGCAGGGTAAGGGTCACTCACTGTGTAACCGTACAGAGTCAGTGTTTATTCAGCAGGGTACGGGTCACTCACTGTGTAATCGTACAGAGTCAGGGTTTATTCAGCAGGGTAAGGGTCACTGTGTAACCATACAGAGTCAGGGTTTATTCAGCAGGGTAAGGGTCACTCACTGTGTAACCGTACAGAGTCAGGGTTTATTCAGCGGGGTAAGGGTCACTGTGTAACTGTACAGAGTCTTGGTTTATTCAGCAGGGTAAGGGTCACTCACTGTGTAACTGTACAGAGTCAGGGTTTATTCAGCGGGGTAAGGGTCACTGTGTAACTGTACAGAGTCAGGGTTTATTCAGCAGGGTAAGGGTCACTCACTGTGTAACTGTACAGAGTCAGTGTTTATTCAGCAGGGTAAGGGTCACTCACTGTGTAACCATACAGTGTTAGTGTTTATTCAGCAGGGTAAGGGTCACTCACTGTGTAACCGTAGAGAGTCAGTGTTTATTCAGCAGTGTAAGGGTCACTCACTGTGTAACCGTACAGAGTCAGGGTTTATTCAGCAGGGTAAGGGTCACTCACTGTGTAACCGTACAGAGTCAGTGTTTATTCGGCAGGGTAAGGGTCACTCACTGTGTAACCGTACAGAGTCAGTGTTTATTCAGCAGGGTAAGGGTCACTCACTGTGTAACCGTACAGAGTCAGTGTTTATTCAGCAGGGTAAGGGTCACTCACTGTGTAACCGTACAGAGTCAGTGTTTATTCAGCAGTGTAAGAGTCACTCACTGTGTAACTGTACAGAGTCAGTGTTTATTCAGCAGGGTAAGGGTCACTCACTGAGTAACCGTACAGAGACAGTGTTTATTAAGCAGGGTAAGGGTCACTCACTGTGTAACCGTACAGAGTCAGTGTTTATTCAGCAGGGTAAGGATCACTCACTGAGTAACCGTACAGAGTCAGTGTTTATTCAGCAGAGTAAGGGTCACTCACTGTGTAACCGTACAGAGTCAGGGTTTATTCAGCAGGGTAAGGGTCACTCACTGTGTAACCGTACAGAGTCAGTGTTTATTCAGCAGGGTAAGGGTCACTCACTGTGTAACCGTACAGAGTCAGTGTTTATTCAGCAGGGTAAGGGTCACTCACTGTGTAACCGTACAGAGTCAGTGTTTATTCAGCGGGGTAAGGGTCACTCACAGTGAAAACGTACAGAGTCAGTGTTTATTCAGCAGGGTAAGGGTCACTCACTGTGTAACCGTAACAGAGTCAGGGTTTATTCAGCAGGGTAAGGGTCACTCACTGTGGAACCGTACAGAGTCAGTGTTTATTCAGCGGGGTAAGGGTCACTCACAGTGAAAACGTACAGAGTCAGTGTTTATTCAGCAGGGTAAGGGTCACTCACTGTGTAACCGTACAGAGTCAGTGTTTATTCAGCAGGGTAAGGGTCACTCACAGTGAAAACGTACAGAGTCAGTGTTTATTCAGCAGGGTAAGGGTCACTCACTGTGTAACCGTACAGAGTCAGTGTTTATTCAGCAGAGTCAGGGTCACTCACTGTGTAACCGTACAGAGTCAGTGTTTATTCAGCAGGGTAAGGGTCACTCACTGTGCAACCGTACAGAGTCAGTGTTTATTCAGCAGTGCAAGGGTGACTCACTGCGTAACCGTACAGAGTCAGGGTCTATTCAGCAGGGTAAGGGTCACTCACTGTGTAACTGTACAGAGTCTGTGTTTATTCAGCAGGGTAAGAGTCACTCACTGTGTAACCGAACAGAGTCAGTGTTTATTCAGCAGTGTAAGGGTGACTCACTGTGTAACCGTACAGAGTCAGGGTCTATTCAGCAGGGTAAGGGTCACTCACTGTGTAACTGTACAGAGTCTGTGTTTATTCAGCAGGGTAAGGGTCACTCACTGTGTAACCGTACAGAGTCAGTGTTTATTCAGCAGGGTAAGGGTCACTCACTGTGTAACCGTACAGAGTCAGTGTTTATTCAGCAGGGTAAGGGTCACTCACTGTGAAACCGTACAGAGTCAGTGTTCGTTCTGCAGGGTAAGGGTCACTCACTGTGTAACCGTACAGAGTCAGTGTTTATTCAGCAGAGTCAGGGTCACTCACTGTGTAACCGTACAGAGTCAGTGTTTATTCAGCAGGGTAAGGGTCACTCACTGTGTTACTGTACAGAGTCAGTGTTTATTCAGCAGGGTAAGGGTCACTCACTGTGCAACCGTACAGAGTCAGTGTTTATTCAGCAGTGTAAGGGTGACTCACTGTGTAACCGTACAGAGTCAGGGTCTATTCAGCAGGGTAAGGGTCACTCACTGTGTAACTGTACAGAGTCTGTGTTTATTCAGCAGGGTAAGAGTCACTCACTGTGTAACCGAACAGAGTCAGTGTTTATTCAGCAGGGTAAGGGTCACTCACTGTGTACCAGGACAGAGTCAGTGTTTATTCAGCAGGGTAAGGGTCACTGACTGTGTAACCGTACAGAGTCAGTGTTTATTCAGCAGGGTAAGGGTCACTCACTGTGTGACCGGACAGAGTCAGGGTTTATTCAGCAGGGTAAGGGTCACTCACTGTGTGACCGTACAGGGTCAGGGTTTATTCAGCAGGGTAAGGGTCACTCACTGTGTAACTGTACAGAGTCAGGGTTTATTCAGCAGGGTAAGGGTCACTCACTGTGTAACCGTCCAGAGTCAGGGTTTATTCAGCAGGGTAAGGGTCACTCACTGTGTAACCGTACAGAGTCAGGGTTTGTTCAGCAGGGTAAGGGTCACTCACTGTGTCACCGTACAGAGTCTGTGTTTATTCAGCAGGGTAAGGGTCACTCACTGTGTAACCGTACAGAGTCAGTGTTTATTCAGCAGGGTAAGGGTCACTCACTGTGTAACCGTCCAGAGTCAGGGTTTATTCAGCAGGGTAAGGGTCACTCACTGTGTAACCGTACAGAGTCAGGGTTTGTTCAGCAGGGTAAGGGTCACTCACTGTGTAACCGTACAGAGTCAGTGTTTATTCAGCAGGGTAAGGGTCACTCACTGTGTAACCGTACAGAGTCAGGGTTCATTCAGCAGGGTAAGGGTCACTCACTGTGTAACCGTACAGAGTCAGGGTTTATTCAGCAGGGTAAGGGTCACTCACTGTGTAACCGTACAGAGTCAGTGTTTATTCAGCAGGGTAAGGGTCACTCACTGTGTAACCGTACAGAGTCAGTGTTTATTCAGCAGGGTAAGGGTCACTCACAGTGAAAACGTACAGAGTCAGTGTTTATTCAGCAGGGTAAGGGTCACTCACTGTGTAACTGTACAGAGTCAGTGTTTATTCAGCAGGGTAAGGGTCACTCACTGTGTAACTGCAGAGAGTCAGTCTTTATTCAGCAGGGTAAGGGTCACTCACTGTGTAACCGTACAGAGTCAGTGTTTATTCAGCAGGGTAAGGGTCACTCACTGTGTACCAGGACAGAGTCAGTGTTTATTCAGCAGGGTAAGGGTCACTCACTGTGTAACCGTACAGAGTCAGGGTTTATTCAGCAGGGTAAGGGTCACTCACTGTGTAACCGTCCAGAGTCAGGGTTTATTCAGCAGGGTAAGGGTCACTCACTGTGTAACCGTACAGAGTCAGGGTTTGTTCAGCAGGGTAAGGGTCACTCACTGTGTAACCGTACAGAGTCAGTGTTTATTCAGCAGGGTAAGGGTCACTCACTGTGTAACCGTTCAGAGTCAGTGTTTATTCAGCAGGGTAAGGGTCACTCACTGTGTAACCGTACAGAGTCAGTGTTTATTCAGCAGGGGAAGGGTCACTCACTGTGTCACCGTACAGAGTCAGTGTTTATTCAGCAGGGTAAGGGTCACTCACTGTGTAACCGTACAGAGTCAGTGTTTATTCAGCAGGGTAAGGGTCACTCACTGTGTAACCGTCCAGAGTCAGGGTTTATTCAGCAGGGTAAGGGTCACTCACTGTGTAACCGTACAGAGTCAGGGTTTGTTCAGCAGGGTAAGGGTCACTCACTGTGTAACCGTACAGAGTCAGTGTTTATTCAGCAGGGTAAGGGTCACTCACTGTGTAACCGTACAGAGTCAGGGTTCATTCAGCAGGGTAAGGGTCACTCACTGTGTAACCGTACAGAGTCAGGGTTTATTCAGCAGGGTAAGGGTCACTCACTGTGTAACCGTACAGAGTCAGTGTTTATTCAGCAGGGTAAGGGTCACTCACTGTGTAACCGTACAGAGTCAGTGTTTATTCAGCAGGGTAAGGGTCACTCACAGTGAAAACGTACAGAGTCAGTGTTTATTCAGCAGGGTAAGGGTCACTCACTGTGTAACTGTACAGAGTCAGTGTTTATTCAGCAGGGTAAGGGTCACTCACTGTGTAACCGTACAGAGTCAGGGTTTATTCAGCAGGGTAAGGGTCACTCACTGTGTAACTGCAGAGAGTCAGTGTTTATTCAGCAGGGTAAGGGTCACTCACTGTGTAACTGTACAGAGTCAGGGTTTATTCAGCGGGGTAAGGGTCACTCATTGTGTAACTGCAGAGAGTCAGTGTTTATTCAGCAGGGTAAGGGTCACTCACTGTGTAACCGTACAGAGTCAGGATTTATTCAGCAGGGCAAGGGTCACTGTGTAACCGTACAGAGTCAGGGTTTATTCAGCAGTGCAAGGGTGACTCACTGCGTAACCGTACAGAGTCAGGGTCTATTCAGCAGGGTAAGGGTCAGTCACTGTGTAACTGTACAGAGTCTGTGTTTATTCAGCAGGGTAAGAGTCACTCACTGTGTAACCGAACAGAGTCAGTGTTTATTCAGCAGTGTAAGGGTGACTCACTGTGTAACCGTACAGAGTCAGGGTCTATTCAGCAGGGTAAGGGTCACTCACTGTGTAACTGTACAGAGTCTGTGTTTATTCAGCAGGGTAAGGGTCACTCACTGTGTAACCGTACAGAGTCAGTGTTTATTCAGCAGGGTAAGGGTCACTCACTGTGTAACCGTACAGAGTCAGTGTTTATTCAGCAGGGTAAGGGTCACTCACTGTGAAACCGTACAGAGTCAGTGTTCGTTCTGCAGGGTAAGGGTCACTCACTGTGTAACCGTACAGAGTCAGTGTTTATTCAGCAGAGTCAGGGTCACTCACTGTGTAACCGTACAGAGTCAGTGTTTATTCAGCAGGGTAAGGGTCACTCACTGTGTTACTGTACAGAGTCAGTGTTTATTCAGCAGGGTAAGGGTCACTCACTGTGCAACCGTACAGAGTCAGTGTTTATTCAGCAGTGTAAGGGTGACTCACTGTGTAACCGTACAGAGTCAGGGTCTATTCAGCAGGGTAAGGGTAACTCACTGTGTAACTGTACAGAGTCTGTGTTTATTCAGCAGGGTAAGAGTCACTCACTGTGTAACCGAACAGAGTCAGTGTTTATTCAGCAGGGTAAGGGTCACTCACTGTGTACCAGGACAGAGTCAGTGTTTATTCAGCAGGGTAAGGGTCACTCACTGTGTAACCGTACAGAGTCAGTGTTTATTCAGCAGGGTAAGGGTCACTCACTGTGTGACCGGACAGAGTCAGGGTTTATTCAGCAGGGTAAGGGTCACTCACTGTGTGACCGTACAGGGTCAGGGTTTATTCAGCAGGGTAAGGGTCACTCACTGTGTAACTGTACAGAGTCAGGGTTTATTCAGCAGGGTAAGGGTCACTCACTGTGTAACCGTCCAGAGTCAGGGTTTATTCAGCAGGGTAAGGGTCACTGACTGTGTAACCGTACAGAGTCAGGGTTTGTTCAGCAGGGTAAGGGTCACTCACTGTGTCACCGTACAGAGTCAGTGTTTATTCAGCAGGGTAAGGGTCACTCACTGTGTAACCGTACAGAGTCAGTGTTTATTCAGCAGGGTAAGGGTCACTCACTGTGTAACCGTCCAGAGTCAGGGTTTATTCAGCAGGGTAAGGGTCACTCACTGTGTAACCGTACAGAGTCAGTGTTTATTCAGCAGGGTAAGGGTCACTCACTGTGTAACCGTACAGAGTCAGGGTTCATTCAGCAGGGTAAGGGTCACTCACTGTGTAACCGTACAGAGTCAGGGTTTATTCAGCAGGGTAAGGGTCACTCACTGTGTAACCGTCCAGAGTCAGGGTTTATTCAGCAGGGTAAGGGTCACTCACTGTGTAACCGTACAGAGTCAGTGTTTATTCAGCAGGGTAAGGGTCACTCACTGTGTAACCGTACAGAGTCAGGGTTCATTCAGCAGGGTAAGGGTCACTCACTGTGTAACCGTACAGAGTCAGGGTTTGTTCAGCAGGGTAAGGGTCACTCACTGTGTAACCGTACAGAGTCAGTGTTTATTCAGCAGGGTAAGGGTCACTCACTGTGTAACCGTACAGAGTCAGGGTTCATTCAGCAGGGTAAGGGTCACTCACTGTGTAACCGTACAGAGTCAGGGTTTATTCAGCAGGGTAAGGGTCACTCACTGTGTAACCGTACAGAGTCAGTGTTTATTCAGCAGGGTAAGGGTCACTCACTGTGTAACCATACAGAGTCAGTGTTTATTCAGCAGGGTAAGGGTCACTGTGTAACCGTACAGAGTCAGGGTTTATTCAGCAGGGTAAGGGTCACTCACAGTGAAAACGTACAGAGTCAGTGTTTATTCAGCAGGGTAAGGGTCACTCACTGTGTAACTGTACAGAGTCAGTGTTTATTCAGCAGGGTAAGGGTCACTCACTGTGTAACCGTACAGAGTCAGGGTTTATTCAGCAGGGTAAGGGTCACTCACTGTGTAACTGCAGAGAGTCAGTGTTTATTCAGCAGGGTAAGGGTCACTCACTGTGTAACCGGACAGAGTCAGTGTTTATTCAGCAGGGTAAGGGTCACTCACTGTGTAACCGTCCAGAGTCAGGGTTTATTCAGCAGGGTAAGGGTCACTCACTGTGTAACCGTCCAGAGTCAGGGTTTATTCAGCAGGGTAAGGGTCACTCACTGTGTAACCGTACAGAGTCAGGGTTTGTTCAGCAGGGTAAGGGTCACTCACTGTGTAACCGTACAGAGTCAGTGTTTATTCAGCAGGGTAAGGGTCACTCACTGTGTAACCGTACAGAGTCAGTGTTTATTCAGCAGGGTAAGGGTCACTCACTGTGTAACCGTACAGAGTCAGTGTTTATTCAGCAGGGGAAGGGTCACTCACTGTGTAACCGTACAGAGTCAGTGTTTATTCAGCAGGGTAAGGGTCACTCACTGTGGAACCGTACAGAGTCAGGGTTCATTCAGCAGGGTAAGGGTCACTCACTGTGTAACCGTACAGAGTCAGGGTTTATTCAGCGGGGTAAGGGTCACTCACTGTGTAACTGCAGAGAGTCAGGGTTTATTCAGCAGGGTAAGGGTCACTCACGGTGTAACCGTACAGAGTCTGTGTTTATTCAGCAGCGTAAGGGTCACTCACTGTGTAACCGTACAGAGTCAGTGTTTATTCAGCAGGGTAAGGGTCACTCACTGTGTAACGGTACAGAGTCAGTGTTTATTCAGCAGGGTAAGGGTCACTCACTGTGAAACCGTACAGAGTCAGTGTTCGTTCTGCAGGGTAAGGGTCACTCACTGTGTAACCGTACAGAGTCAGTGTTTATTCAGCAGAGTCAGGGTCACTCACTGTGTAACCGTACAGAGTCAGTGTTTATTCAGCAGGGTAAGGGTCACTCACTGTGTAACCGTACAGAGTCAGTGTGTATTCAGCAGGGTAAGGGTCACTCACTGTGTAACCGTATAGAGTCAGTGTTTATTCAGCAGAGTCAGGGTCACTCACTGTGCAACCGTACAGAGTCAGTGTTTATTCAGCAGTGCAAGGGTGACTCACTGCGTAACCGTACAGAGTCAGGGTCTATTCAGCAGGGTAAGGGTCACTCACTGTGTAACCGTACAGAGTCAGTGTTTATTCAGCAGAGTCAGGGTCACTCACTGTGTAACCGTACAGAGTCAGTGTGTATTCAGCAGGGTAAGGGTCACTCACTGTGTAACCGTACAGAGTCAGTGTTTATTCAGCAGAGTCAGGGTCACTCACTGTGCAACCGTACAGAGTCAGTGTTTATTCAGCAGTGCAAGGGTGACTCACTGCGTAACCGTACAGAGTCAGGGTCTATTCAGCAGGGTAAGGGTCACTCACTGTGTAACTGTACAGAGTCTGTGTTTATTCAGCAGGGTAAGAGTCACTCACTGTGTAACCGAACAGAGTCAGTGTTTATTCAGCAGTGTAAGGGTGTCTCACTGTGTAACCGTACAGAGTCAGGGTCTATTCAGCAGGGTAAGGGTCACTCACTGTGTAACTGTACAGAGTCTGTGTTTATTCAGCAGGGTAAGGGTCACTCACTGTGTAACCGTACAGAGTCAGTGTTTATTCAGCAGGGTAAGGGTCACTCACTGTGTAACCGTACAGAGTCAGTGTTTATTCAGCAGGGTAAGAGTCACTCACTGTGAAACCGTACAGAGTCAGTGTTCGTTCTGCAGGGTAAGGGTCACTCACTGTGTAACCGTACAGAGTCAGTGTTTATTCAGCAGAGTCAGGGTCACTCACTGTGTAACCGTACAGAGTCAGTGTTTATTCAGCAGGGTAAGGGTCACTCACTGTGTTACTGTACAGAGTCAGTGTTTATTCAGCAGGGTAAGGGTCACTCACTGTGCAACCGTACAGAGTCAGTGTTTATTCAGCAGTGTAAGGGTGACTCACTGTGTAACCGTACAGAGTCAGGGTCTATTCAGCAGGGTAAGGGTCACTCACTGTGTAACTGTACAGAGTCTGTGTTTATTCAGCAGGGTAAGAGTCACTCACTGTGTAACCGAACAGAGTCAGTGTTTATTCAGCAGGGTAAGGGTCACTCACTGTGTACCAGGACAGAGTCAGTGTTTATTCAGCAGGGTAAGGGTCACTCACTGTGTAACCGTACAGAGTCAGTGTTTATTCAGCAGGGTAAGGGTCACTCACTGTGTGACCGGACAGAGTCAGGGTTTATTCAGCAGGGTAAGGGTCACTCACTGTGTGACCGTACAGGGTCAGGGTTTATTCAGCAGGGTAAGGGTCACTCACTGTGTAACTGTACAGAGTCAGGGTTTATTCAGCAGGGTAAGGGTCACTCACTGTGTAACCGTCCAGAGTCAGGGTTTATTCAGCAGGGTAAGGGTCACTCACTGTGTAACCGTACAGAGTCAGGGTTTGTTCAGCAGGGTAAGGGTCACTCACTGTGTCACCGTACAGAGTCAGTGTTTATTCAGCAGGGTAAGGGTCACTCACTGTGTAACCGTACAGAGTCAGTGTTTATTCAGCAGGGTAAGGGTCACTCACTGTGTAACCGTACAGAGTCAGGGTTTGTTCAGCAGGGTAAGGGTCACTCACTGTGTAACCGTACAGAGTCAGTGTTTATTCAGCAGGGTAAGGGTCACTCACTGTGTAACCGTACAGAGTCAGGGTTCATTCAGCAGGGTAAGGGTCACTCACTGTGTAACCGTACAGAGTCAGGGTTTATTCAGCAGGGTAAGGGTCACTCACTGTGTAACCGTACAGAGTCAGTGTTTATTCAGCAGGGTAAGGGTCACTCACTGTGTAACCGTACAGAGTCAGTGTTTATTCAGCAGGGTAAGGGTCACTCACAGTGAAAACGTACAGAGTCAGTGTTTATTCAGCAGGGTAAGGGTCACTCACTGTGTAACTGTACAGAGTCAGTGATTATTCAGCAGGGTAAGGGTCACTCACTGTGTAACTGCAGAGAGTCAGTCTTTATTCAGCAGGGTAAGGGTCACTCACTGTGTAACCGTACAGAGTCAGTGTTTATTCAGCAGGGTAAGGGTCACTCACTGTGTACCAGGACAGAGTCAGTGTTTATTCAGCAGGGTAAGGGTCACTCACTGTGTAACCGTACAGAGTCAGGGTTTATTCAGCAGGGTAAGGGTCACTCACTGTGTAACCGTCCAGAGTCAGGGTTTATTCAGCAGGGTAAGGGTCACTCACTGTGTAACCGTACAGAGTCAGGGTTTGTTCAGCAGGGTAAGGGTCACTCACTGTGTAACCGTACAGAGTCAGTGTTTATTCAGCAGGGTAAGGGTCACTCACTGTGTAACCGTACAGAGTCAGTGTTTATTCAGCAGGGGAAGGGTCACTCACTGTGTCACCGTACAGAGTCAGTGTTTATTCAGCAGGGTAAGGGTCACTCACTGTGTAACCGTACAGAGTCAGTGTTTATTCAGCAGGGTAAGGGTCACTCACTGTGTAACCGTCCAGAGTCAGGGTTTATTCAGCAGGGTAAGGGTCACTCACTGTGTAACCGTACAGAGTCAGGGTTTGTTCAGCAGGGTAAGGGTCACTCACTGTGTAACCGTACAGAGTCAGTGTTTATTCAGCAGGGTAAGGGTCACTCACTGTGTAACCGTACAGAGTCAGGGTTCATTCAGCAGGGTAAGGGTCACTCACTGTGTAACCGTACAGAGTCAGGGTTTATTCAGCAGGGTAAGGGTCACTCACTGTGTAACCGTACAGAGTCAGTGTTTATTCAGCAGGGTAAGGGTCACTCACTGTGTAACCGTACAGAGTCAGTGTTTATTCAGCAGGGTAAGGGTCACTCACAGTGAAAACGTACAGAGTCAGTGTTTATTCAGCAGGGTAAGGGTCACTCACTGTGTAACTGTACAGAGTCAGTGTTTATTCAGCAGGGTAAGGGTCACTCACTGTGTAACCGTACAGAGTCAGGGTTTATTCAGCAGGGTAAGGGTCACTCACTGTGTAACTGCAGAGAGTCAGTGTTTATTCAGCAGGGTAAGGGTCACTCACTGTGTAACTGTACAGAGTCAGGGTTTATTCAGCGGGGTAAGGGTCACTCACTGTGTAACTGCAGAGAGTCAGTGTTTATTCAGCAGGGTAAGGGTCACTCACTGTGTAACCGTACAGAGTCAGGATTTATTCAGCAGGGCAAGGGTCACTGTGTAACCGTACAGAGTCAGGGTTTATTCAGCAGGGTAAGGGTCACTCACGGTGTAACCGTACAGAGTCTGTGTTTATTCAGCAGCGTAAGGGTCACTCACTGTGTAACCGTACAGAGTCAGTGTTTATTCAGCAGGGTAAGGGTCACTCACTGTGAAACCGTACAGAGTCAGGGTTTATTCAGCAGAGTCAGGGTCACTCACTGTGTAACCGTACAGAGTCAGTGTTTATTCAGCAGGGTAAGGGTCACTCACTGTGTTACTGTACAGAGTCAGTGTTTATTCAGCAGGGTAAGGGTCACTCACTGTGCAACCGTACAGAGTCAGTGTTTATTCAGCAGTGCAAGGGTGACTCACTGCGTAACCGTACAGAGTCAGGGTCTATTCAGCAGGGTAAGGGTCACTCACTGTGTAACTGTACAGAGTCTGTGTTTATTCAGCAGGGTAAGAGTCACTCACTGTGTAACCGAACAGAGTCAGTGTTTATTCAGCAGTGTAAGGGTGACTCACTGTGTAACCGTACAGAGTCAGGGTCTATTCAGCAGGGTAAGGGTCACTCACTGTGTAACTGTACAGAGTCTGTGTTTATTCAGCAGGGTAAGGGTCACTCACTGTGTAACCGTACAGAGTCAGTGTTTATTCAGCAGGGTAAGGGTCACTCACTGTGTAACCGTACAGAGTCAGTGTTTATTCAGCAGGGTAAGGGTCACTCACTGTGAAACCGTACAGAGTCAGTGTTCGTTCTGCAGGGTAAGGGTCACTCACTGTGTAACCGTACAGAGTCAGTGTTTATTCAGCAGAGTCAGGGTCACTCACTGTGTAACCGTACAGAGTCAGTGTTTATTCAGCAGGGTAAGGGTCACTCACTGTGTTACTGTACAGAGTCAGTGTTTATTCAGCAGGGTAAGGGTCACTCACTGTGCAACCGTACAGAGTCAGTGTTTATTCAGCAGTGTAAGGGTGACTCACTGTGTAACCGTACAGAGTCAGGGTCTATTCAGCAGGGTAAGGGTAACTCACTGTGTAACTGTACAGAGTCTGTGTTTATTCAGCAGGGTAAGGGTCACTCACTGTGTAACCGAACAGAGTCAGTGTTTATTCAGCAGGGTAAGGGTCACTCACTGTGTGACCGGACAGAGTCAGTGTTTATTCAGCAGGGTAAGGGTCACTCACTGTGTAACCGTACAGAGTCAGTGTTTATTCAGCAGGGTAAGGGTCACTCACTGTGTGACCGGACAGAGTCAGGGTTTATTCAGCAGGGTAAGGGTCACTCACTGTGTGACCGTACAGGGTCAGGGTTTATTCAGCAGGGTAAGGGTCACTCACTGTGTAACTGTACAGAGTCAGGGTTTATTCAGCAGGGTAAGGGTCACTCACTGTGTAACCGTCCAGAGTCAGGGTTTATTCAGCAGGGTAAGGGTCACTCACTGTGTAACCGTACAGAGTCAGGGTTTGTTCAGCAGGGTAAGGGTCACTCACTGTGTCACCGTACAGAGTCAGTGTTTATTCAGCAGGGTAAGGGTCACTCACTGTGTAACCGTACAGAGTCAGTGTTTATTCAGCAGGGTAAGGGTCACTCACTGTGTAACCGTCCAGAGTCAGGGTTTTTTCAGCAGGGTAAGGGTCACTCACTGTGTAACCGTACAGAGTCAGGGTTTGTTCAGCAGGGTAAGGGTCACTCACTGTGTAACCGTACAGAGTCAGTGTTTATTCAGCAGGGTAAGGGTCACTCACTGTGTAACCGTACAGAGTCAGGGTTCATTCAGCAGGGTAAGGGTCACTCACTGTGTAACCGTACAGAGTCAGGGTTTATTCAGCAGGGTAAGGGTCACTCACTGTGTAACCGTACAGAGTCAGTGTTTATTCAGCAGGGTAAGGGTCACTCACTGTGTAACCGT
Organism: Chiloscyllium punctatum; assembly: GCF_047496795.1. Lineage (NCBI taxonomy): Eukaryota > Metazoa > Chordata > Chondrichthyes > Orectolobiformes > Hemiscylliidae > Chiloscyllium > Chiloscyllium punctatum. The sequence goes on from NC_092785.1 coordinate 41,634,791, forward strand.
ACAGAGTCAGTGTTTATTCAGCAGGGTAAGGGTCACTCACAGTGAAAACGTACAGAGTCAGTGTTTATTCAGCAGGGTAAGGGTCACTCACTGTGTAACTGTACAGAGTCAGTGTTTATTCAGCAGGGTAAGGGTCACTCACTGTGTAACCGTACAGAGTCAGGGTTTATTCAGCAGGGTAAGGGTCACTCACTGTGTAACTGCAGAGAGTCAGTGTTTATTCAGCAGGGTAAGGGTCACTCACTGTGTAACCGTACAGAGTCAGTGTTTATTCAGCAGGGCAAGGGTCACTGTGTAACCGTACAGAGTCAGGGTTTATTCAGCAGGGTAAGGATCACTCACTGTGTAACCGTACAGAGTCAGGGTTTATTCAGCAGGGTAAGGGTCACTCACGGTGTAACCGTACAGAGTCTGTGTTTATTCAGCAGGGAAAGGGTCACTCACTGTGTAACCGTACAGAGTCAGGGTTCATTCAGCAGGGTAAGGGTCACTCACTGTGTAACCGTACAGAGTCAGGGTTCATTCAGCAGGGTAAGGGTCACTCACTGTGTAACCGTACAGAGTCAGGGTTTATTCAGCAGGGTAAGGGTCACTCACTGTGTAACCGTACAGAGTCAGTGTTTATTCAGCAGGGTAAGGGTCACTCACTGTGTAACCGTACAGAGTCAGTGTTTATTCAGCAGGGTAAGGGTCACTCACAGTGAAAACGTACAGAGTCAGTGTTTATTCAGTAGGGTAAGGGTCACTCACTGTGTAACTGTACAGAGTCAGTGTTTATTCAGCAGGGTAAGGGTCACTCACTGTGTAACCGTACAGAGTCAGGGTTTATTCAGCAGGGTAAGGGTCACTCACTGTGTAGCTGCAGAGAGTCAGTGTTTATTCAGCAGGGTAAGGGTCACTCACTGTGTAACTGTACAGAGTCAGGGTTTATTCAGCGGGGTAAGGGTCACTCACTGTGTAACTGCAGAGAGTCAGTGTTTATTCAGCAGGGTAAGGGTCACTCACTGTGTAACCGTACAGAGTCAGGATTTATTCAGCAGGGCAAGGGTCACTGTGTAACCGTACAGAGTCAGGGTTTATTCAGCAGGGTAAGGGTCACTCACGGTGTAACCGTACAGAGTCTGTGTTTATTCAGCAGCGTAAGGGTCACTCACTGTGTAACCGTACAGAGTCAGTGTTTATTCAGCAGGGTAAGGGTCACTCACTGTGAAACCGTACAGAGTCAGTGTTCGTTCTGCAGGGTAAGGGTCACTCACTGTGTAACCGTCCAGAGTCAGTGTTTATTCAGCAGAGTCAGGGTCACTCACTGTGTAACCGTACAGAGTCAGTGTTTATTCAGCAGGGTAAGGGTCACTCACTGTGTTACTGTACAGAGTCAGTGTTTATTCAGCAGGGTAAGGGTCACTCACTGTGCAACCGTACAGAGTCAGTGTTTATTCAGCAGTGCAAGGGTGACTCACTGCGTAACCGTACAGAGTCAGGGTCTATTCAGCAGGGTAAGGGTCACTCACTGTGTAACTGTACAGAGTCTGTGTTTATTCAGCAGGGTAAGAGTCACTCACTGTGTAACCGAACAGAGTCAGTGTTTATTCAGCAGTGTAAGGGTGACTCACTGTGTAACCGTACAGAGTCAGGGTCTATTCAGCAGGGTAAGGGTCACTCACTGTGTAACTGTACAGAGTCTGTGTTTATTCAGCAGGGTAAGGGTCACTCACTGTGTAACCGTACAGAGTCAGTGTTTATTCAGCAGGGTAAGGGTCACTCACTGTGTAACCGTACAGAGTCAGTGTTTATTCAGCAGGGTAAGGGTCACTCACTGTGAAACCGTACAGAGTCAGTGTTCGTTCTGCAGGGTAAGGGTCACTCACTGTGTAACCGTACAGAGTCAGTGTTTATTCAGCAGAGTCAGGGTCACTCACTGTGTAACCGTACAGAGTCAGTGTTTATTCAGCAGGGTAAGGGTCACTCACTGTGTTACTGTACAGAGTCAGTGTTTATTCAGCAGGGTAAGGGTCACTCACTGTGCAACCGTACAGAGTCAGTGTTTATTCAGCAGTGTAAGGGTGACTCACTGTGTAACCGTACAGAGTCAGGGTCTATTCAGCAGGGTAAGGGTAACTCACTGTGTAACTGTACAGAGTCTGTGTTTATTCAGCAGGGTAAGAGTCACTCACTGTGTAACCGAACAGAGTCAGTGTTTATTCAGCAGGGTAAGGGTCACTCACTGTGTACCAGGACAGAGTCAGTGTTTATTCAGCAGGGTAAGGGTCACTCACTGTGTAACCGTACAGAGCCAGTGTTTATTCAGCAGGGTAAGGGTCACTCACTGTGTGACCGGACAGAGTCAGGGTTTATTCAGCAGGGTAAGGGTCACTCACTGTGTGACCGTACAGGGTCAGGGTTTATTCAGCAGGGTAAGGGTCACTCACTGTGTAACTGTACAGAGTCAGGGTTTATTCAGCAGGGTAAGGGTCACTCACTGTGTAACCGTCCAGAGTCAGGGTTTATTCAGCAGGGTAAGGGTCACTCACTGTGTAACCGTACAGAGTCAGGGTTTGTTCAGCAGGGTAAGGGTCACTCACTGTGTCACCGTACAGAGTCAGTGTTTATTCAGCAGGGTAAGGGTCACTCACTGTGTAACCGTCCAGAGTCAGGGTTTATTCAGCAGGGTAAGGGTCACTCACTGTGTAACCGTACAGAGTCAGGGTTTGTTCAGCAGGGTAAGGGTCACTCACTGTGTAACCGTACAGAGTCAGTGTTTATTCAGCAGGGTAAGGGTCACTCACTGTGTAACCGTACAGAGTCAGGGTTCATTCAGCAGGGTAAGGGTCACTCACTGTGTAACCGTACAGAGTCAGGGTTTATTCAGCAGGGTAAGGGTCACTCACTGTGTAACCGTACAGAGTCAGTGTTTATTCAGCAGGGTAAGGGTCACTCACGGTGTAACCGTACAGAGTCAGTGTTTATTCAGCAGGGTAAGGGTCACTCACAGTGAAAACGTACAGAGTCAGTGTTTATTCAGCAGGGTAAGGGTCACTCACTGTGTAACTGTACAGAGTCAGTGTTTATTCAGCAGGGTAAGGGTCACTCACTGTGTAACCGTACAGAGTCAGGGTTTATTCAGCAGGGTAAGGGTCACTCACTGTGTAACTGCAGAGAGTCAGTGTTTATTCAGCAGGGTAAGGGTCACTCACTGTGTAACCGTACAGAGTCAGTGTTTATTCAGCAGGGCAAGGGTCACTGTGTAACCGTACAGAGTCAGGGTTTATTCAGCAGGGTAAGGATCACTCACTGTGTAACCGTACAGAGTCAGGGTTTATTCAGCAGGGTAAGGGTCACTCACGGTGTAACCGTACAGAGTCTGTGTTTATTCAGCAGGAATAGGGTCACTCACTGTGTAACCGTACAGAGTCAGGGTTCATTCAGCAGGGTAAGGGTCACTCACTGTGTAACCGTACAGAGTCAGGGTTTATTCAGCAGGGTAAGGGTCACTCACTGTGTAACCGTACAGAGTCAGTGTTTATTCAGCAGGGTAAGGGTCACTCACTGTGTAACCGTACAGAGTCAGGGTTTATTCAGCAGGGTAAGGGTCACTCACTGTGCAACCGTACGGAGTCAGTGTTTATTCAGCAGTGTAAGGGTGACTCACTGTGTAACCGTACAGAGTCAGGGTCTATTCAGCAGGGTAAGGGTCACTCACTGTGTAACCGTACAGAGTCAGTGTTTATTCAGCAGGGTAAGGGTCACTCACTGTGTAACCGTACAGAGTCAGTGTTTATTCAGCAGGGTAAGGGTCACTCACTGTGTAACTGTACAGAGTCTGTGTTTATTCAGCAGGGTAAGGGTCACTCACTGTGTAACGGTACAGAGTCAGTGTTTATTCAGCAGGGTAAGGGTCACTCACTGTGTAACCATACAGAGTCAGTGTTTATTCAGCAGGGTAAGAGTCACTCACTGTGTAACCGAACAGAGTCAGTGTTTATTCAGCAGGGTAAGGGTCACTCACTGTGTAACCGTACAGAGTCAGGGTTTATTCAGCAGGGTAAGGGTCACTCACTGTGTAACCGTACAGAGTCAGGGTTTATTCAGCAGGGTAAGGGTCACTCAATGTGTAACCGTACAGAGTCAGGATTTATTCAGCAGGGTAAGGGTCACTCACTGTGTAACCGTACAGAGTCAGTGTTTATTCAGCAGTGTAAGGGTCACTCACTGTGTAACCGTACAGAGTCAGTCTTTATTCAGCAGGGTAAGGGTCACTCACTGTGTAACCGTACAGAGTCAGTGTTTATTCAGCAGGGTAAGGGTCACTCACTGTGTACCAGGACAGAGTCAGTGTTTATTCAGCAGGGTAAGGGTCACTCACTGTGTAACCGTCCAGAGTCAGGGTTTATTCAGCAGGGTAAGGGTCACTCACTGTGTAACCGTACAGAGTCAGTGTTTATTCAGCAGGGTAAGGGTCACTCACTGTGGAACCGTACAGAGTCAGGGTTCATTCAGCAGGGTAAGGGTCACTCACTGTGTAACCGTACAGAGTCAGGGTTTATTCAGCGGGGTAAGGGTCACTCACTGTGTAACTGCAGAGAGTCAGTGTTTATTCAGCAGGGTAAGGGTCACTCACTGTGTAACCGTACAGAGTCAGGATTTATTCAGCAGGGCAAGGGTCACTGTGTAACCGTACAGAGTCAGGGTTTATTCAGCAGGGTAAGGATCACTCACTGTGTAACCGTACAGAGTCAGGGTTTATTCAGCAGGGTAAGGGTCACTCACGGTGTAACCGTACAGAGTCTGTGTTTATTCAGCAGCGTAAGGGTCACTCACTGTGTAACCGTACAGAGTCAGTGTTTATTCAGCAGGGTAAGGGTCACTCACTGTGAAACCGTACAGAGTCAGTGTTCGTTCTGCAGGGTAAGGGTCACTCACTGTGTAACCGTACAGAGTCAGTGTTTATTCAGCAGAGTCAGGGTCACTCACTGTGTAACCGTACAGAGTCAGTGTTTATTCAGCAGGGTAAGGGTCACTCACTGTGTTACTGTACAGAGTCAGTGTTTATTCAGCAGGGTAAGGGTCACTCACTGTGCAACCGTACAGAGTCAGTGTTTATTCAGCAGTGCAAGGGTGACTCACTGCGTAACCGTACAGAGTCAGGGTCTATTCAGCAGGGTAAGGGTCACTCACTGTGTAACTGTACAGAGTCTGTGTTTATTCAGCAGGGTAAGAGTCACTCACTGTGTAACCGAACAGAGTCAGTGTTTATTCAGCAGTGTAAGGGTGACTCACTGTGTAACCGTACAGAGTCAGGGTCTATTCAGCAGGGTAAGGGTCACTCACTGTGTAACTGTACAGAGTCTGTGTTTATTCAGCAGGGTAAGGGTCACTCACTGTGTAACCGTACAGAGTCAGTGTTTATTCAGCAGGGTAAGGGTCACTCACTGTGTAACCGTACAGAGTCAGTGTTTATTCAGCAGGGTAAGGGTCACTCACTGTGAAACTGTACAGAGTCAGTGTTCGTTCTGCAGGGTAAGGGTCACTCACTGTGTAACCGTACAGAGTCAGTGTTTATTCAGCAGAGTCAGGGTCACTCACTGTGTAACCGTACAGAGTCAGTGTTTATTCAGCAGGGTAAGGGTCACTCACTGTGTAACCGTACAGAGTCAGTGTTTATTCAGCAGGGTAAGGGTCACTCACTGTGGAACCGTACAGAGTCAGGGTTCATTCAGCAGGGTAAGGGTCACTCACTGTGTAACCATACAGAGTCAGTGTTTATTCAGCAGGGTAAGAGTCACTCACTGTGTAACCGAACAGAGTCAGTGTTTATTCAGCAGGGTAAGGGTCACTCACTGTGTAACCGTACAGAGTCAGGGTTTATTCAGCAGGGTAAGGGTCACTCACTGTGTAACCGTACAGAGTCAGGGTTTATTCAGCAGGGTAAGGGTCACTCAATGTGTAACCGTACAGAGTCAGGATTTATTCAGCAGGGTAAGGGTCACTCACTGTGTAACCGTACAGAGTCAGTGTTTATTCAGCAGTGTAAGGGTCACTCACTGTGTAACCGTACAGAGTCAGTCTTTATTCAGCAGGGTAAGGGTCACTCACTGTGTAACCGTACAGAGTCAGTGTTTATTCAGCAGGGTAAGGGTCACTCACTGTGTACCAGGACAGAGTCAGTGTTTATTCAGCAGGGTAAGGGTCACTCACTGTGTAACCGTCCAGAGTCAGGGTTTATTCAGCAGGGTAAGGGTCACTCACTGTGTAACCGTACAGAGTCAGTGTTTATTCAGCAGGGTAAGGGTCACTCACTGTGGAACCGTACAGAGTCAGGGTTCATTCAGCAGGGTAAGGGTCACTCACTGTGTAACCGTACAGAGTCAGGGTTTATTCAGCGGGGTAAGGGTCACTCACTGTGTAACTGCAGAGAGTCAGTGTTTATTCAGCAGGGTAAGGGTCACTCACTGTGTAACCGTACAGAGTCAGGATTTATTCAGCAGGGCAAGGGTCACTGTGTAACCGTACAGAGTCAGGGTTTATTCAGCAGGGTAAGGATCACTCACTGTGTAACCGTACAGAGTCAGGGTTTATTCAGCAGGGTAAGGGTCACTCACGGTGTAACCGTACAGAGTCTGTGTTTATTCAGCAGCGTAAGGGTCACTCACTGTGTAACCGTACAGAGTCAGTGTTTATTCAGCAGGGTAAGGGACACTCACTGTGAAACCGTACAGAGTCAGTGTTCGTTCTGCAGGGTAAGGGTCACTCACTGTGTAACCGTACAGAGTCAGTGTTTATTCAGCAGAGTCAGGGTCACTCACTGTGTAACCGTACAGAGTCAGTGTTTATTCAGCAGGGTAAGGGTCACTCACTGTGTTACTGTACAGAGTCAGTGTTTATTCAGCAGGGTAAGGGTCACTCACTGTGCAACCGTACAGAGTCAGTGTTTATTCAGCAGTGCAAGGGTGACTCACTGCGTAACCGTACAGAGTCAGGGTCTATTCAGCAGGGTAAGGGTCACTCACTGTGTAACTGTACAGAGTCTGTGTTTATTCAGCAGGGTAAGAGTCACTCACTGTGTAACCGAACAGAGTCAGTGTTTATTCAGCAGTGTAAGGGTGACTCACTGTGTAACCGTACAGAGTCAGGGTCTATTCAGCAGGGTAAGGGTCACTCACTGTGTAACTGTACAGAGTCTGTGTTTATTCAGCAGGGTAAGGGTCACTCACTGTGTAACCGTACAGAGTCAGTGTTTATTCAGCAGGGTAAGGGTCACTCACTGTGTAACCGTACAGAGTCAGTGTTTATTCAGCAGGGTAAGGGTCACTCACTGTGAAACTGTACAGAGTCAGTGTTCGTTCTGCAGGGTAAGGGTCACTCACTGTGTAACCGTACAGAGTCAGTGTTTATTCAGCAGAGTCAGGGTCACTCACTGTGTAACCGTACAGAGTCAGTGTTTATTCAGCAGGGTAAGGGTCACTCACTGTGTAACCGTACAGAGTCAGTGTTTATTCAGCAGGGTAAGGGTCACTCACTGTGTGACCGGACAGAGTCAGGGTTTATTCAGCAGGGTAAGGGTCACTCACTGTGTGACCGTACAGGGTCAGGGTTTATTCAGCAGGGTAAGGGTCACTCACTGTGTAACTGTACAGAGTCAGGGTTTATTCAGCAGGGTAAGGGTCACTCACTGTGTAACCGTCCAGAGTCAGGGTTTATTCAGCAGGGTAAGGGTCACTCACTGTGTAACCGTTCAGAGTCAGGGTTTGTTCAGCAGGGTAAGGGTCACTCACTGTGTAACCGTACAGAGTCAGTGTTTATTCAGCAGGGTAAGGGTCACTCACTGTGTAACCGTACAGAGTCAGTGTTTATTCAGCAGGGTAAGGGTCACTCACTGTGTAACCGTCCAGAGTCAGGGTTTATTCAGCAGGGTAAGGGTCACTCACTGTGTAACCGTACAGAGTCAGGGTTTGTTCAGCAGGGTAAGGGTCACTCACTGTGTAACCGTACAGAGTCAGTGTTTATTCAGCAGGGTAAGGGTCATTCACTGTGTAACCGTACAGAGTCAGGGTTTATTCCCCAGGGTAAGGGTCACTCACTGTGTAACCGTACAGAGTCAGGGTTTATTCAGCAGGGTAAGGGTCACTCACTGTGTAACCGTACAGAGTCAGTGTTTATTCAGCAGGGTAAAGGTCACTCACTGTGTAACCGTACAGAGTCAGTGTTTATTCAGCAGGGTAAGGGTCACTCACTGTGTAACCGTACAGAGTCAGTGTTTATTCAGTAGGGTAAGGGTCACTCACTGTGTAACTGTACAGAGTCAGTGTTTATTCAGCAGGGGAAGGGTCACTCACTGTGTAACCGTACAGAGTCAGGGTTTATTCAGCAGGGTAAGGGTCACTCACTGTGTAACCGTACAGAGTCAGTGTTTATTCAGCAGGGTAAGGGTCAATGTGTAACCGTACAGAGACAGTGTTTATTCAGCAGGGTAAGGGTCACTCACTGTGTAACCGTACAGAGTCAGTGTTTATTCAGCAGGGTAAGGGTCACGCACTGTGTAACCGTACAGAGTCAGGGTTTATTCAGCAGGGTAAGGGTCACTCACTGTGTAACCGTACAGAGTCAGTGTTTATTCAGCAGGGTAAGGGTCACTCACTGTGTAACCGTACAGAGTCAGTGTTTATTCAGCAGGGTAAGGGTCACTCACTGTGTAACCGTACAGAGTCAGTGTTTATTCAGCAGGGTAAGGGTCACTCACTGTGTAACCGTACAGAGTCAGTGTTTATTCAGCAGGGTAAGGGTCACTCACTGTGAAACCGTACAGAGTCAGTGTTCGTTCTGCAGGGTAAGGGTCACTCACTGTGTAACCGTACAGAGTCAGTGTTTATTCAGCAGAGTCAGGGTCACTCACTGTGTAACCGTACAGAGTCAGTGTTTATTCAGCAGGGTAAGGGTCACTCACTGTGTAACCGTACAGAGTCAGGGTTTATTCAGCAGGGTAAGGGGCACTCACTGTGTAACCGTACAGAGTCAGTGTTTATTCAGCAGGGTAAGGGTCACTCACTGTGTTACTGTACAGAGTCAGTGTTTATTCAGCTGGGTAAGGGTCACTCACTGAGTAACCGTACAGAGTCAGTGTTTATTAAGCAGGGTAAGGGTCACTCACTGTGTAACCGTACAGAGTCAGTGTTTATTCAGCAGGGTAAGGGTCACTCACTGAGTAACCGTACAGAGTCAGTGTTTATTCAGCAGGGTAAGGGTCACTCACTGTGTAACCGTACAGAGTCAGTGTTTATTCAGCAGGGTAAGGGTCACTCACTGTGTAACCGTACAGAGTCAGTGTTTATTCAGCAGGGTAAGGGTCACTCACTGTGTAACCGTACAGAGTCAGTGTTTATTCAGCAGTGTAAGGGTCAATGTGTAACCGTACAGAGACAGTGTTTATTCAGCAGGGTAAGGGTCACTCACTGTGTAACCGTACAGAGTCAGTGTTTATTCAGCAGGGTAAGGGTCACGCACTGTGTAACCGTACAGAGTCAGGGTTTATTCAGCAGGGTAAGGGTCACTCACTGTGTAACCGTACAGAGTCAGTGTTTATTCAGCAGGGTAAGGGTCACTCACTGTGTAACCGTACAGAGTCAGTGTTTATTCAGCAGGGTAAGGGTCACTCACTGTGTAACCGTACAGAGTCAGTGTTTATTCAGCAGGGTAAGGGTCACTCACTGTGTAACCGTACAGAGTCAGTGTTTATTCAGCAGGGTAAGGGTCACTCACTGTGAAACCGTACAGAGTCAGTGTTCGTTCTGCAGGGTAAGGGTCACTCACTGTGTAACCGTACAGAGTCAGTGTTTATTCAGCAGAGTCAGGGTCACTCACTGTGTAACCGTACAGAGTCAGTGTTTATTCAGCAGGGTAAGGGTCACTCACTGTGTAACCGTACAGAGTCAGTGTTTATTCAGCAGGGTAAGGGTCACTCACTGTGTAACCGTACAGAGTCAGGGTTTATTCAGCAGGGTAAGGGTCACTCACTGTGTAACCGTACAGAGTCAGGGTTTATTCAGCAGGGTAAGGGTCACTCACTGTGTAACCGTACAGAGTCAGTGTTTATTCAGCAGTGTAAGGGTCACTCATTGTGTAACCGTACAGAGTCAGTCTTTATTCAGCAGGGTAAGGGTCACTCACTGTGTAACCGTACAGAGTCAGTGTTTATTCAGCAGGGTAAGGGTCACTCACTGTGTACCAGGACAGAGTCTGTGTTTATTCAGCAGGGTAAGGGCCACTCACTGTGTAACCGTACAGAGTCAGTGTTTATTCAGCAGGGTAAGGGTCACTCACTGTGTAACCATACAGAGTCAGTGTTTATTCAGCAGGGTAAGGGTCACTCACTGTGTTACTGTACAGAGTCAGTGTTTATTCAGCAGGGTAAGGGTCACTCACTGTGTAACCGTACAGAGTCAGGGTTTGTTCAGCAGGGTAACGGTCCCTCACTGTGTAACCGTACAGAGTCAGTGTTTATTCAGCAGGGTAAGGGACACTCACTGTGTAACCGTACAGAGTCAGTGTTTATTCAGCAGGGTAAGGGTCACTCACTGTGTAACCGTAGACAGTCAATGTTTATTCAGCAGGGTAAGGGTCACTCACTGTATAACCGTATAGAGTCAGTGTTTATTCAGCAGGGTAAGGGTCACTGTGTAACCGTACAGAGTCAGGGTTTATTCAGCAGGGTAAGGGTCACTCACTGTGTTAATGTACAGAGTCAGTGTTTATTCAGCAGGGTAAGGGTCACTCACTGTGTAACCGTACAGAGTCAGTGTTTATTCAGCAGGGTAAGGGTCACTCACTGTGTAACCGTACAGAGTCAGGGTTTATTCAGCAGGGTAAGGGGCACTCACTGTGTAACCGTACAGAGTCAGTGTTTATTCAGCAGGGTAAGGGTCACTCACTGTGTTACTGTACAGAGTCAGTGTTTATTCAGCTGGGTAAGGGTCACTCACTGAGTAACCGTACAGAGTCAGTGTTTATTAAGCAGGGTAAGGGTCACTCACTGTGTAACCGTACAGAGTCAGTGTTTATTCAGCAGGGTAAGGGTCACTCACTGAGTAACCGTACAGAGTCAGTGTTTATTCAGCAGGGTAAGGGTCACTCACTGTGTAACCGTACAGAGTCAGTGTTTATTCAGCAGGGTAAGGGTCACTCACTGTGTAACCGTACAGAGTCAGTGTTTATTCAGCAGGGTAAGGGTCACTCACTGTGTAACCGTACAGAGTCAGTGTTTATTCAGCAGTGTAAGGGTCAATGTGTAACCGTACAGAGACAGTGTTTATTCAGCAGGGTAAGGGTCACTCACTGTGTAACCGTACAGAGTCAGTGTTTATTCAGCAGGGTAAGGGTCACGCACTGTGTAACCGTACAGAGTCAGGGTTTATTCAGCAGGGTAAGGGTCACTCACTGTGTAACCGTACAGAGTCAGTGTTTATTCAGCAGGGTAAGGGTCACTCACTGTGTAACCGTACAGAGTCAGTGTTTATTCAGCAGGGTAAGGGTCACTCACTGTGTAACCGTACAGAGTCAGTGTTTATTCAGCAGGGTAAGGGTCACTCACTGTGTAACCGTACAGAGTCAGTGTTTATTCAGCAGGGTAAGGGTCACTCACTGTGAAACCGTACAGAGTCAGTGTTCGTTCTGCAGGGTAAGGGTCACTCACTGTGTAACCGTACAGAGTCAGTGTTTATTCAGCAGAGTCAGGGTCACTCACTGTGTAACCGTACAGAGTCAGTGTTTATTCAGCAGGGTAAGGGTCACTCACTGTGTAACCGTACAGAGTCAGGGTTTATTCAGCAGGGTAAGGGGCACTCACTGTGTAACCGTACAGAGTCAGTGTTTATTCAGCAGGGTAAGGGTCACTCACTGTGTTACTGTACAGAGTCAGTGTTTATTCAGCTGGGTAAGGGTCACTCACTGAGTAACCGTACAGAGTCAGTGTTTATTAAGCAGGGTAAGGGTCACTCACTGTGTAACCGTACAGAGTCAGTGTTTATTCAGCAGGGTAAGGGTCACTCACTGCGTAACCGTACAGAGTCAGTGTTTATTCAGCAGGGTAAGGGTCACTCACTGTGTAACCGTACAGAGTCAGTGTTTATTCAGCAGGGTAAGGGTCACTCACTGTGTAACCGTACAGAGTCAGTGTTTATTCAGCAGGGTAAGGGTCACTCACTGTGTAACCGTACAGAGTCAGTGTTTATTCAGCAGTGTAAGGGTCAATGTGTAACCGTACAGAGACAGTGTTTATTCAGCAGGGTAAGGGTCACTCACTGTGTAACCGTACAGAGTCAGTGTTTATTCAGCAGGGTAAGGGTCACGCACTGTGTAACCGTACAGAGTCAGGGTTTATTCAGCAGGGTAAGGGTCACTCACTGTGTAACCGTACAGAGTCAGTGTTTATTCAGCAGGGTAAGGGTCACTCACTGTGTAACCGTACAGAGTCAGTGTTTATTCAGCAGGGTAAGGGTCACTCACTGTGAAACCGTACAGAGTCAGTGTTCGTTCTGCAGGGTAAGGGTCACTCACTGTGTAACCGTACAGAGTCAGTGTTTATTCAGCAGAGTCAGGGTCACTCACTGTGTAACCGTACAGAGTCAGTGTTTATTCAGCAGGGTAAGGGTCACTCACTGTGTAACCGTACAGAGTCAGTGTTTATTCAGCAGGGTAAGGGTCACTCACTGTGTAACCGTACAGAGTCAGGGTTTATTCAGCAGGGTAAGGGTCACTCACTGTGTAACCGTACAGAGTCAGGGTTTATTCAGCAGGGTAAGGGTCACTCACTGTGTAACCGTACAGAGTCAGTGTTTATTCAGCAGTGTAAGGGTCACTCATTGTGTAACCGTACAGAGTCAGTCTTTATTCAGCAGGGTAAGGGTCACTCACTGTGTAACCGTACAGAGTCAGTGTTTATTCAGCAGGGTAAGGGTCACTCACTGTGTACCAGGACAGAGTCTGTGTTTATTCAGCAGGGTAAGGGTCACTCACTGTGTAACCGTACAGAGTCAGTGTTTATTCAGCAGGGTAAGGGTCACTCACTGTGTAACCATACAGAGTCAGTGTTTATTCAGCAGGGTAAGGGTCACTCACTGTGTTACTGTACAGAGTCAGTGTTTATTCAGCAGGGTAAGGGTCACTCACTGTGTAACCGTACAGAGTCAGGGTTTGTTCAGCAGGGTAACGGTCCCTCACTGTGTAACCGTACAGAGTCAGTGTTTATTCAGCAGGGTAAGGGACACTCACTGTGTAACCGTACAGAGTCAGTGTTTATTCAGCAGGGTAAGGGTCACTCACTGTGTAACCGTAGACAGTCAATGTTTATTCAGCAGGGTAAGGGTCACTCACTGTATAACCGTATAGAGTCAGTGTTTATTCAGCAGGGTAAGGGTCACTGTGTAACCGTACAGAGTCAGGGTTTATTCAGCAGGGTAAGGGTCACTCACTGTGTTACTGTACAGAGTCAGTGTTTATTCAGCAGGGTAAGGGTCACTCACTGTGTAACCGTACAGAGTCAGTGTTTATTCAGCAGGGTAAGGGTCACTCACTGTGTAACCGTACAGAGTCAGGGTTTATTCAGCAGGGTAAGGGGCACTCACTGTGTAACCGTACAGAGTCAGTGTTTATTCAGCAGGGTAAGGGTCACTCACTGTGTTACTGTACAGAGTCAGTGTTTATTCAGCTGGGTAAGGGTCACTCACTGAGTAACCGTACAGAGTCAGTGTTTATTAAGCAGGGTAAGGGTCACTCACTGTGTAACCGTACAGAGTCAGTGTTTATTCAGCAGGGTAAGGGTCACTCACTGAGTAACCGTACAGAGTCAGTGTTTATTCAGCAGGGTAAGGGTCACTCACTGTGTAACCGTACAGAGTCAGTGTTTATTCAGCAGGGTAAGGGTCACTCACTGTGTAACCGTACAGAGTCAGTGTTTATTCAGCAGGGTAAGGGTCACTCACTGTGTAACCGTACAGAGTCAGTGTTTATTCAGCAGTGTAAGGGTCAATGTGTAACCGTACAGAGACAGTGTTTATTCAGCAGGGTAAGGGTCACTCACTGTGTAACCGTACAGAGTCAGTGTTTATTCAGCAGGGTAAGGGTCACGCACTGTGTAACCGTACAGAGTCAGGGTTTATTCAGCAGGGTAAGGGTCACTCACTGTGTAACCGTACAGAGTCAGTGTTTATTCAGCAGGGTAAGGGTCACTCACTGTGTAACCGTACAGAGTCAGTGTTTATTCAGCAGGGTAAGGGTCACTCACTGTGTAACCGTACAGAGTCAGTGTTTATTCAGCAGGGTAAGGGTCACTCACTGTGTAACCGTACAGAGTCAGTGTTTATTCAGCAGGGTAAGGGTCACTCACTGTGAAACCGTACAGAGTCAGTGTTCGTTCTGCAGGGTAAGGGTCACTCACTGTGTAACCGTACAGAGTCAGTGTTTATTCAGCAGAGTCAGGGTCACTCACTGTGTAACCGTACAGAGTCAGTGTTTATTCAGCAGGGTAAGGGTCACTCACTGTGTAACCGTACAGAGTCAGGGTTTATTCAGCAGGGTAAGGGGCACTCACTGTGTAACCGTACAGAGTCAGTGTTTATTCAGCAGGGTAAGGGTCACTCACTGTGTTACTGTACAGAGTCAGTGTTTATTCAGCTGGGTAAGGGTCACTCACTGAGTAACCGTACAGAGTCAGTGTTTATTAAGCAGGGTAAGGGTCACTCACTGTGTAACCGTACAGAGTCAGTGTTTATTCAGCAGGGTAAGGGTCACTCACTGAGTAACCGTACAGAGTCAGTGTTTATTCAGCAGGGTAAGGGTCACTCACTGTGTAACCGTACAGAGTCAGTGTTTATTCAGCAGGGTAAGGGTCACTCACTGTGTAACCGTACAGAGTCAGTGTTTATTCAGCAGGGTAAGGGTCACTCACTGTGTAACCGTACAGAGTCAGTGTTTATTCAGCAGTGTAAGGGTCAATGTGTAACCGTACAGAGACAGTGTTTATTCAGCAGGGTAAGGGTCACTCACTGTGTAACCGTACAGAGTCAGTGTTTATTCAGCAGGGTAAGGGTCACGCACTGTGTAACCGTACAGAGTCAGGGTTTATTCAGCAGGGTAAGGGTCACTCACTGTGTAACCGTACAGAGTCAGTGTTTATTCAGCAGGGTAAGGGTCACTCACTGTGTAACCGTACAGAGTCAGTGTTTATTCAGCAGGGTAAGGGTCACTCACTGTGTAACCGTACAGAGTCAGTGTTTATTCAGCAGGGTAAGGGTCACTCACTGTGTAACCGTACAGAGTCAGTGTTTATTCAGCAGGGTAAGGGTCACTCACTGTGAAACCGTACAGAGTCAGTGTTCGTTCTGCAGGGTAAGGGTCACTCACTGTGTAACCGTACAGAGTCAGTGTTTATTCAGCAGAGTCAGGGTCACTCACTGTGTAACCGTACAGAGTCAGTGTTTATTCAGCAGGGTAAGGGTCACTCACTGTGTAACCGTACAGAGTCAGTGTTTATTCAGCAGGGTAAGGGTCACTCACTGTGTAACCGTACAGAGTCAGGGTTTATTCAGCAGGGTAAGGGTCACTCACTGTGTAACCGTACAGAGTCAGGGTTTATTCAGCAGGGTAAGGGTCACTCACTGTGTAACCGTACAGAGTCAGTGTTTATTCAGCAGTGTAAGGGTCACTCACTGTGTAACCGTACAGAGTCAGTCTTTATTCAGCAGGGTAAGGGTCACTCACTGTGTAACCGTACAGAGTCAGTGTTTATTCAGCAGGGTAAGGGTCACTCACTGTGTACCAGGACAGAGTCTGTGTTTATTCAGCAGGGTAAGGGTCACTCACTGTGTAACCGTACAGAGTCAGTGTTTATTCAGCAGGGTAAGGGTCACTCACTGTGTAACCATACAGAGTCAGTGTTTATTCAGCAGGGTAAGGGTCACTCACTGTGTTACTGTACAGAGTCAGTGTTTATTCAGCAGGGTAAGGGTCACTCACTGTGTAACCGTACAGAGTCAGGGTTTGTTCAGCAGGGTAACGGTCCCTCACTGTGTAACCGTACAGAGTCAGTGTTTATTCAGCAGGGTAAGGGACACTCACTGTGTAACCGTACAGAGTCAGTGTTTATTCAGCAGGGTAAGGGTCACTCACTGTGTAACCGTAGACAGTCAATGTTTATTCAGCAGGGTAAGGGTCACTCACTGTATAACCGTATAGAGTCAGTGTTTATTCAGCAGGGTAAGGGTCACTGTGTAACCGTACAGAGTCAGGGTTTATTCAGCAGGGTAAGGGTCACTCACTGTGTTACTGTACAGAGTCAGTGTTTATTCAGCAGGGTAAGGGTCACTCACTGTGTAACCGTACAGAGTCAGTGTTTATTCAGCAGTGTAAGGGTCACTCACTGTGTAACTGTACAGAGTCAGGGTTTATTCAGCTGGGTAGGGGTCACTCACTGAGTAACCGTACAGAGTCAGTGTTTATTAAGCAGGGTAAGGGTCACTCACTGTGTAAACGTACAGAGTCAGGGTTTATTCAGCAGGGTAAGGGTCACTCACTGTGTAACCGTACAGAGTCAGTGTTTATTCAGCAGGGTAAGGGTCAC
The DNA here is from genome assembly GCF_047496795.1 of Chiloscyllium punctatum. Classification (NCBI taxonomy): domain Eukaryota; kingdom Metazoa; phylum Chordata; class Chondrichthyes; order Orectolobiformes; family Hemiscylliidae; genus Chiloscyllium; species Chiloscyllium punctatum. Next base: position 41,651,397 of record NC_092785.1, read on the forward strand.
TCACTGTGAAACCGTACAGAGTCAGTGTTCGTTCTGCAGGGTAAGGGTCACTCACTGTGTAACCGTACAGAGTCAGTGTTTATTCAGCAGAGTCAGGGTCACTCACTGTGTAACCGTACAGAGTCAGGGTTTATTCAGCAGGGTAAGGGTCACTCACTGTGTAACCGTACAGAGTCAGGGTTTATTCAGCAGGGTAAGGGTCACTCACTGTGTAACCGTACAGAGTCAGGGTTTATTCAGCAGGGTAAGGGTCACTCACTGTGTAACCGTACAGAGTCAGTGTTTATTCAGCAGGGTAAGGGTCACTCACTGTGTAACTGTACAGAGTAAGGGTTTATTCAGCAGGGTAAGGGTCACTCACTGTGTAACCGTACAGAGTTAGGGTTTATTCAGCAGGGTAAGGGTCACTCACTGCGTAACCGTACAGAGTCAGTGTTTATTCAGCAGGGTAAGGGTCACTCACTGTGTAACTCTACAGAGTCAGTGTTTATTCAGCAGGGTAAGGGTCACTCACTGTGTAACTGTACAGAGACAGTGTTTATTCAGCAGGGTAAGGGTCACTCACTGTGTAACCGTACAGAGTCAGTGTTTATTCAGCAGGGTAAGGGTCTCTCGCTGTGTAACCTTACAGAGTCAGGGTTTATTCAGCAGGGTAAGGGTCACTCACTGTGTAACCGTACAGAGTCAGGGTTTATTCAGCAGGGTAAGGATCACTCGCTGTGTAACCGTACAGAGTCAGTGTTTATTCAGCAGGGTGAGGGTCACTCACTGTTTAACCGTACAGAGTCAGTGTTTATTCAGCAGGGTAAGGGTCACTCACTGTGTAACCGTACAGAGTCAGTGTTTATTCAGCAGGGTAAGGGTCACTCACTGTGTTACCGTACAGAGTCAGTGTTTATTCAGCAGGGTAAGGGTCACTCACTGTGTAACCGTACCGAGTCAGTGTTTATTCAGCAGGGTAAGGGTCACTCACTGTGTAACCGTACAGAGTCAGTGTTTATTCAGCAGGGTAAGTGTCACTCACTGTGTAACCGTACAGAGTCAGTGTTTATTCAGCAGGGTAAGGGTCACTCACTGTGTAACCGTACAGAGTCAGTGTTTATTCAGCAGGGTAAGGGTCACCCACTGTGTAACCGTACAGAGACAGTGTTTATTCAGCGGGGAAAGGGTCACTCACTGTGTAACCGTACAGAGACAGGGTTTATTCAGCAGGGTAAGGGTCACTCACTGTGTAACCGTACAGAGTCAGGGTTTATTCAGCAGGGTAAGGGTCACTCACTGTGTAACCGTACATAGTCAGTGTTTATTCAGCAGGATAAGGGTCACTCACTGTGTAACCGTACAGAGTCAGTGTTTATTCAGCAGGGTAAGGGTCACTCACTGTGTAACCGTACAGAGTCAGTGTTTATTCAGCAGGGTAAGGGTCTCTCGCTGTGTAACCTTACAGAGTCAGGGTTTATTCAGCAGGGTAAGTGTCACTCACTGTGTAACCGTACAGAGTCAGGGTTTATTCAGCAGGGTAAGGGTCACTCACTGCGTAACCGTACAGAGTGAGGGTTTATTCAGCAGGGTAAGGGTCACTCACTGTGTAACCGTACAGAGTCAGTGTTTATTCAGCAGGGTAAGGGTCAATCACTGTGTTACCGTAATGAGTCAGTGTTTATTCAGCAGGGTAAGGGTCACTCACTGTGTAACCGTACAGAGTCAGTCTTTATTCAGCAGGGTAAGGGTCACTCACTGTGTAACCATACAGAGTCAGTGTTTATTCAGCAGGGTAAGGGTCACTCACTGTGTAACTGTACAGAGTCAGTGTTTATTCAGCAGGGTAAGGGTCTCTCGCTGTGTAACCTTACAGAGTCAGGGTTTATTCAGCAGGGTAAGGGTCACTCACTGTGTAACCGTACAGAGTCAGGGTTTATTCAGCAGGTGAAGGGTCACTCGCTGTGTAACCGTACAGAGTCAGTGTTTATTCAGCAGGGCAAGGGTCACTCACTGTGTAACCATACAGAGTCAGTGTTTATTCAGCGGGGTAAGGGTCACTCACTGTGTAACCGTACAGAGTCAGTGTTTATTCAGCAGGGTAAGGGTCACTCACTGTGTAACCGTACAGAGTCAGTGTTTATTCAGCAGGGTAAGGGTCTCTCGCTGTGTAACCGTACAGAGTCAGGGTTTATTCAGCAGGGTAAGGGTCACTCACTGTGTAACTGTACAGAGTCAGGGTTTATTCAGCAGGGTAAGGGTCACTCACTGTGTAACCCGACAGAGTCAGGGTTTATTCAGCAGGGTAAGGGTCACTCACTGTGTAACCGTACAGAGTCATTGTTTATTCAGCAGGGTAAGGGTCACTCACTGTGTAACCGTACAGAGTCAGTGTTTATTCAGCAGGGTAAGGGTCACTCGCTGTGTAACTGTACAGAGTCAGGGTTTATTCAGCAGGGTAAGGGTCACTCACTGTGTAACCGTACAGAGCCAGGTTTATTCAGCAGGGTAAGGGTCACTCACTGTGTAACCGTACAGAGTCAGTGTTTAATCAGCAGGGTAAGGGTCACTCACTGTGTAACCGTACAGAGTCAGGGTTTATTCAGCAGGTTAAGGGTCACTCACTGTGTAACCGTACAGAGTCAGTGTTTATTCAGCAGGGGAAGGGTCACTCACTGTGTAACCGTACAGAGTCAGGGTTTATTCAGCAGGGTAAGGGTCACTCACTGTGTAACCGTACAGGGTCCGTGTATATTCAGCAGGGTAAGGGTCACTCACTGTGTAACCGTACAGAGTCAGGGTTTATTCAGCAGGGTAAGGGTCACTCACTGTGTAACCGTACAGAGTCAGTGTTTATTCAGCAGGGTAAGGGGCACTGACTGTGTAACGGTACAGAGTCAGTGTTTATTCAGCAGGGTAAGGGTCACTCACTGTGTAACCGTACAGAGTCAGTGTTTATTCAGCAGGGTAAGGGTCGCTCACTGTGTAACCGTACAGAGTCAGTGTTTATTCAGCATGGTAAGGGTCACTCACTGTGTAACCGTACAGAGTCAGTGTGTATTCAGCAGGGTAAGGGTCACTCACTGTGAAACCGTACAGAGTCAGTGTTCGTTCTGCAGGGTAAGGGTCACTCACTGTGTAACCGTACAGAGTCAGTGTTTATTCAGCAGAGTCAGGGTCACTCACTGTGTAACCGTACAGAGTCAGTGTTTATTCAGCAGGGTAAGGGTCACTCACTGTGAAACCGTACAGAGTCAGTGTTCGTTCTGCAGGGTAAGGGTCACTCACTGTGTAACCGTACAGAGTCAGTGTTTATTCAGCAGAGTCAGGGTCACTCACTGTGTAACCGTACAGAGTCAGTGTTTATTCAGCAGGGTAAGGGTCACTCACTGTGAAACCGTACAGAGTCAGTGTTCGTTCTGCAGGGTAAGGGTCACTCACTGTGTAACCGTACAGAGTCAGTGTTTATTCAGCAGAGTCAGGGTCACTCACTGTGTAACCGTACAGAGTCAGTGTTTATTCAGCAGGGTAAGGGTCACTCACTGTGAAACCGTACAGAGTCAGTGTTCGTTCTGCAGGGTAAGGGTCACTCACTGTGTAACCGTACAGAGTCAGTGTTTATTCAGCAGAGTCAGGGTCACTCACTGTGTAACCGTACAGAGTCAGTGTTTATTCAGCAGGGTAAGGGTCACTCACTGTGAAACCGTACAGAGTCAGTGTTCGTTCTGCAGGGTAAGGGTCACTCACTGTGTAACCGTACAGAGTCAGTGTTTATTCAGCAGAGTCAGGGTCACTCACTGTGTAACCGTACAGAGTCAGTGTTTATTCAGCAGGGTAAGGGTCACTCACTGTGTAACCGTACAGAGTCAGTGTTTATTCAGCAGGGTAAGGGTCTCTCGCTGTGTAACCGTACAGAGTCAGGGTTTATTCAGCAGGGTAAGGGTCACTCACTGTGTAACCGTACAGAGTCAGTGTTTATTCAGCAGAGTCAGGGTCACTCACTGTGTAACCGTACAGAGTCAGTGTTTAATCAGCAGGGTAAGGGTCACTCACTGTGTAACCGTACAGAGTCAGGGTTTATTCAGCAGGTTAAGGGTCACTCACTGTGTAACCGTACAGAGTCAGTGTTTATTCAGCAGGGTAAGGGTCACTCACTGTGTAACCGTACAGAGTCAGTGTTTATTCAGCAGGGTAAGGGTCACTCACTGTGTAACCGTACAGAGTCAGGGTTTATTCAGCAGGGTAAGGGTCACTCACTGTGTAACCGTACAGGGTCCGTGTATATTCAGCAGGGTAAGGGTCACTCACTGTGTAACCGTACAGAGTCAGGGTGTATTCAGCAGGGTAAGGGTCACTCACTGTGTAACCGTACAGAGTCAGTGTTTATTCAGCAGGGTAAGGGTCACTCACTGTGTAACCGTACAGAGTCAGGGTTTATTCAGCAGGGTAAGGGTCACTCACTGTGTAACCGTACAGAGTCAGTGTTTATTCAGCAGGGTAAGGGTCACTCACTGTGTAACCGTACAGAGTCAGGGTGTATTCAGCAGGGTAAGGGTCACTCACTGTGTAACCGTACAGAGTCAGTGTTTATTCAGCAGGGTAAGGGGCACTGACTGTGTAACAGTACAGAGTCAGTGTTTATTCAGCAGGGTAAGGGTCACTCACTGTGTAACCGTACAGAGTCAGTGTTTATTCAGCAGGGTAAGGGTCACTCACTGTGTAACCGTACAGAGTCAGTGTTTATTCAGCATGGTAAGGGTCACTCACTGTGTAACCGTACAGAGTCAGTGTGTATTCAGCAGGGTAAGGGTCACTCACTGTGTAACCGTGCAGAGTCAGGGTTTATTCAGCAGGGTAAGGGTCACTCACTGTGTAACCGTACAGAGTCAGGGTTTATTCAGCAGGGTAAGGGTCACTCACTGTGTAACTGTACAGAGTCAGTGTTTATTCAGCAGGGTAAGGGTCACTCACTGTGTAACCGTACAGAGTCAGGGTTTATTCCCCAGGGTAAGGGTCACTCACTGTGTAACCGTACAGAGTCAGGGTTTATTCAGCAGGGTAAGGGTCACTCACTGTGTAACCGTACAGAGTCAGGGTTTATTCAGCAGGGTAAGGGTCACTCACTGTGTAACTGTACAGAGTCAGTGTTTATTCAGCAGGGTAAGGGTCACTCACTGTATAACCGTACAGAGTCAGTGTTTATTCAGCAGGGTAAGGGTCACTCACTGTGTACCAGGACAGAGTCTGTGTTTATTCAGCAGGGTAAGGGTCACTCACTGTGTAACCATACAGAGTCAGTGTTTATTCAGCAGGGTAAGGGTCACTCGCTGTGTAACCGTACAGAGTCAGTGTTTATTCAGCAGGGTAAGGGTCACTCACTGTGTAACCGTACAGAGTCAGTGTTTATTCAGCAGGGTAAGGGTCACTCACTGTGTTACTGTACAGAGTCAGTGTTTATTCAGCAGGGTAAGGGTCACTCACTGTGTAACCGTACAGAGTCAGGGTTTGTTCAGCAGGGTAACGGTCACTCACTGTGTAACCGTACAGAGTCAGTGTTTATTCAGCAGGGTGAGGGTCACTCACTGTGTTACTGTACAGAGTCAGTGTTTATTCAGCAGGGTAAGGGTCACTCACTGTGTAACCGTACAGAGACAGTGTTTATTCAGCAGGGTAAGGGTCACTCACTGTGTAACCGTACAGAGTCAGGGTTTGTTCAGCAGGGTAAGGGTCACTCACTGTGTAACCGTACAGAGTCAGTGTTTATTCAGCAGGGTAAGGGTCACTCACTGTGTAACCGTACAGAGTCAGTGTTTATTCAGCAGTGTAAGGGTCACTCACTGTGTAACCGTACACTGTCAGTGTTTATTCAGCAGGGTAAGGGTCACTCACTGTGTAACCGTAGACAGTCAATGTTTATTCAGCAGGGTAAGGGTCACTCACTGTATAACCGTATAGAGTCAGTGTTTATTCAGCAGGGTAAGGGTCACTGTGTAACCGTACAGAGTCAGGGTTTATTCAGCAGGGTAAGGGTCACTCACTGTGTTACTGTACAGAGTCAGTGTTTATTCAGCAGGGTAAGGGTCACTCACTGTGTAACCGTACAGAGTCAGTGTTTATTCAGCAGGGTAAGGGTCACTCACTGTGTAACCGTACAGAGTCAGTGTTTATTCAGCAGTGTAAGGGTCACTCACTGTGTAACTGTACAGAGTCAGGGTTTATTCAGCTGGGTAGGGGTCACTCACTGAGTAACCGTACAGAGTCAGTGTTTATTAAGCAGGGTAAGGGTCACTCACAGTGTAAACGTACAGAGTCAGGGTTTATTCAGCAGGGTAAGGGTCACTCACTGTGTAACCGTACAGAGTCAGTGTTTATTCAGCAGGGTAAGGGTCACTCACTGTGAAACCGTACAGAGTCAGTGTTCGTTCTGCAGGGTAAGGGTCACTCACTGTGTAACCGTACAGAGTCAGTGTTTATTCAGCAGAGTCAGGGTCACTCACTGTGTAACCGTACAGAGTCAGTGTTTATTCAGCAGGGTAAGGGTCACTCACTGTGTAACCGTACAGAGTCAGGGTTTATTCAGCAGGGTAAGGGTCACTCACTGTGTAACCGTACAGAGTCAGGGTTTATTCAGCAGGGTAAGGGTCACTCACTGTGTAACCGTACAGAGTCAGTGTTTATTCAGCAGGGTAAGGGTCACTCACTGTGTAACTGTACAGAGTAAGGGTTTATTCAGCAGGGTAAGGGTCACTCACTGTGTAACCGTACAGAGTTAGGGTTTATTCAGCAGGGTAAGGGTCACTCACTGCGTAACCGTACAGAGTCAGTGTTTATTCAGCAGGGTAAGGGTCACTCACTGTGTAACTCTACAGAGTCAGTGTTTATTCAGCAGGGTAAGTGTCACTCACTGTGTAACTGTACAGAGACAGTGTTTATTCAGCAGGGTAAGGGTCACTCACAGTGTAACCGTACAGAGTCAGTGTTTATTCAGCAGGGTAAGGGTCTCTCGCTGTGTAACCTTACAGAGTCAGGGTTTATTCAGCAGGGTAAGGGTCACTCACTGTGTAACCGTACAGAGTCAGGGTTTATTCAGCAGGGTAAGGGTCACTCGCTGTGTAACCGTACAGAGTCAGTGTTTATTCAGCAGGGTGAGGGTCACTCACTGTGTAACCGTACAGAGTCAGTGTTTATTCAGCAGGGTAAGGGTCACTCACTGTGTAACCGTACAGAGTCAGTGTTTATTCAGCAGGGTAAGGGTCACTCACTGTGTTACCGTACAGAGTCAGTGTTTATTCAGCAGGGTAAGGGTCACTCACTGTGTAACCGTACAGAGTCAGTGTTTATTCAGCAGGGTAAGGGTCACTCACTGTGTAACCGTACAGAGTCAGTGTTTATTCAGCAGGGTAAGTGTCACTCACTGTGTAACCGTACAGAGTCAGTGTTTTTTCAGCGGGGAAAGGGTCACTCACTGTGTAACCGTACAGAGACAGGGTTTATTCAGCAGGGTAAGGGTCACTCACTGTGTAACCGTACAGAGACAGTGTTTATTCAGCGGGGAAAGGGTCACTCACTGTGTAACCGTACAGAGTCAGGGTTTATTCAGCAGGGTAAGGGTCACTCACTGTGTAACCGTACAGAGTCAGGGTTTATACAGCAGGGTAAGGGTCACTCACTGTGTAACCGTACATAGTCAGTGTTTATTCAGCAGGATAAGGGTCACTCACTGTGTAACCGTACAGAGTCAGTGTTTATTCAGCAGGGTAAGGGTCACTCACTGTGTAACCTTACAGAGTCAGGGTTTATTCAGCAGGGTAAGGGTCACTCACTGTGTAACCGTACAGAGTCAGGGTTTATTCAGCAGTTGAAGGGTCACTCGCTGTGTAACCGTACAGAGTCAGTGTTTATTCAGCAGGGCAAGGGTCACTCACTGTGTAACCATACAGAGTCAGTGTTTATTCAGCGGGGTAAGGGTCACTCACTGTGTAACCGTACAGAGTCAGTGTTTATTCAGCAGGGTAAGGGTCACTCACTGTGTAACCGTACAGAGTCAGTGTTTATTCAGCAGGGTAAGGGTCTCTCGCTGTGTAACCGTACAGAGTCAGGGTTTATTCAGCAGGGTAAGGGTCACTCACTGTGTAACTGTACAGAGTCAGGGTTTATTCAGCAGGGTAAGGGTCACTCACTGTGTAACCGGACAGAGTCAGGGTTTATTCAGCAGGGTAAGGGTCACTCACTGTGTAACCGTACAGAGTCATTGTTTATTCAGCAGGGTAAGGGTCACTCACTGTGTAACCGTACAGAGTCAGGGTTTATTCAGCAGGGTAAGGGTCACTCGCTGTGTAACTGTACAGAGTCAGGGTTTATTCAGCAGGGTAAGGGTCACTCATTGTGTAACCGTACAGAGCCAGGTTTATTCAGCAGGGTAAGGGTCACTCACTGTGTAACCGTACAGAGTCAGTGTTTATTCAGCAGGGTAAGGGTCACTCACTGTGTAACCGTACAGAGTCAGGGTTTATTCAGCAGGTTAAGGGTCACTCACTGTGTAACCGTACAGAGTCAGTGTTTATTCAGCAGGGGAAGGGTCACTCACTGTGTAACCGTACAGAGTCAGGGTTTATTCAGCAGGGTAAGGGTCACTCACTGTGTAACCGTACAGGGTCCGTGTATATTCAGCAGGGTAAGGGTCACTCACTGTGTAACCGTACAGAGTCAGGGTGTATTCAGCAGGGTAAGGGTCACTCACTGTGTAACCGTACAGAGTCAGGGTTTATTCAGCAGGGTAAGGGTCACTCACTGTGTAACCGTACAGAGTCAGTGTTTATTCAGCAGGGTAAGGGGCACTGACTGTGTAACGGTACAGAGTCAGTGTTTATTCAGCAGGGTAAGGGTCACTCACTGTCTAACCGTACAGAGTCAGTGTTTATTCAGCAGGGTAAGGGTCACTCACTGTGTAACCGTACAGAGTCAGTGTTTATTCAGCATGGTAAGGGTCACTCACTGTGTAACCGTACAGAGTCAGTGTATATTCAGCAGGGTAAGGGTCACTCACTGTGTAACCGTGCAGAGTCAGGGTTTATTCAGCAGGGTAAGGGTCACTCACTGTGTAACCGTACAGAGTCAGGGTTTATTCAGCAGGGTAAGGGTCACTCACTGTGTAACTGTACAGAGTCAGTGTTTATTCAGCAGGGTAAGGGTCACTCACTGTGTAACCGTACAGAGTCAGGGTTTATTCCCCAGGGTAAGGGTCACTCACTGTGTAACCGTACAGAGTCAGGGTTTATTCAGCAGGGTAAGGGTCACTCACTGTGTAACCGTACAGAGTCAGGGTTTATTCAGCAGGGTAAGGGTCACTCACTGTGTAACTGTACAGAGTCAGTGTTTATTCAGCAGGGTAAGGGTCACTCACTGTATAACCGTACAGAGTCAGTGTTTATTCAGCAGGGTAAGGGTCACTCACTGTGTAACAGTGCAGAGTCAGTGTTTATTCAGCAGGGTAAGGGTCACTCACTGTGTAACCGTACAGAGTCAGTGTTTATTCAGCATGGTAAGGGTCACTCACTGTGTAACCGTACAGAGTCAGTGTGTATTCAGCAGGGTAAGGGTCACTCACTGTGTAACCGTACAGAGTCAGGGTTTATTCAGCATTGTAAGGGTCACTCACTGTGTAACAGTGCAGAGTCAGTGTTTATTCAGCAGGGTAAGGGTCACTCACTGTGTAACCGTACAGAGTCAGTGTTTATTCAGCATGGTAAGGGTCACTCACTGTGTAACCGTACAGAGTCAGTGTGTATTCAGCAGGGTAAGGGTCACTCACTGTGTAACCGTGCAGAGTCAGGGTTTATTTAGCAGGGTAAGGGTCACTCACTGTGTAACAGTGCAGAGTCAGTGTTTATTCAGCAGGGTAAGGGTCACTCACTGTGTAACCGTACAGAGTCCGTGTTTATTCAGCATGGTAAGGGTCACTCACTGTGTAACCGTATAGAGTCAGTGTGTATTCAGCAGGGTAAGGGTCACTCACTGTGTAACCGTGCAGAGTTAGGGTTTATTCAGCAGGGTAAGGGTCACTCACTGTGTAACCGTACAGAGTCAGTGTTTATTCAGCAGGGTAAGGGTCACTCACTGTGTAACCGTACAGAGTCAGGGTTTATTCAGCAGTGTGAGGGTCACTCACTGTGTAACCGTACAGAGTCAGGGTTTATTTAGCAGGGTAAGGGTCACTCACTGTGTAACCGTACAGAGTTAGGGTTTATTCAGCAGGGTAAGAGTCATTCACTATGTAACTGTACAGAGTCAGGGTTTATTCAGCAGGGTAAGGGTCACTCACTGTGTAACCGTACAGAGTCAGTGTTTATTCGGCAGGGTAAGGGTCACTCACTGTGTAACTGTACAGAGTCAGGGTTTATTCAGCAGGGTAAGGGTCACTCACTGTGTAACCGTACAGAGTTCGGGTTTATTCAGCAGGGTAAGGGTCACTCACTGTGTAACCGTACAGAGTCAGTGTTTATTCAGCAGGGTAAGGGTCACTCACTGTGTAACCGTACAGAGTCAGTGTTTATTCAGCAGGGTAAGGGTTACTCACTGTGTAACCGTACAGAGTCAGTGTTTATTCAGCAGGGTAAGGGTCACTTACTGTGTAACCGTACAGTGTCAGTGTTTATTCAGCAGGGTCCGGGTCACTCACTGTGTAACCGTACAGAGTCAGTGTTTATTCAGCAGGGTAAGGGTCACTCACTGTGGAACCGTACAGAGTCAGTGTTTATTCAGCAGGGTAAGGGTCACTAACTGTGTAACCGTACAGAGACAGGGTTTATTCAGCAGGGTAAGGGTCACTCACTGTGTAACCGTATAGAGTCAGGGTTTATTCAGCAGGGTAAGGGTCACTCACTGTGTAACCGTACAGAGTCAGTGTTTATTCAGCAGGGTAAGGGTCACTCACTGTGTAACCATACAGAGTCAGGGTTTAATCAGCAGGGTAAGGGTCACTCACTGTGTAACCGTACAGAGTCAGTGTTTATTCAGCGGGGTAAGGGTCACTCACTGTGTAACTGTACATAGTCAGTGTTTATTCAGCAGGATAAGGGTCACTCACTGTGTAACCGTACAGAGTCAGTGTTTATTCAGCAGGGTAAGGGTCACTCACTGTGTAACCGTAATGAGTCAGTGTTTATTCAGCAGGGTAAGGGTCACTCACTGTGTAACCGTACAGAGTCAGTGTGTATTCAGCAGGGTAAGGGTCACTCACTGTGTAACCGTACAGAGTCAGGGTTTATTCAGCAGTGTGAGGGTCTCTCACTGTGTAACCGTACAGAGTCAGAGTTTATTCAGCAGGGTAAGGGTCACTCACTGTGTAACCGTACAGAGTTAGGGTTTATTCAGCAGGGTAAGAGTCATTCACTATGTAACTGTACAGAGTCAGTGTTTATTCAGCAGGGTAAGGGTCACTCACTGTGTAACCGTACAGAGTCAGTGTTTATTCAGCAGGGTAAGGGTCACTCACTGTGTAACTGTACAGAGTCAGGGTTTATTCAGCAGGGTAAGGGTCACTCACTGTGTAACCGTACAGAGTTAGGGTTTATTCAGCAGGGTAAGGGTCACTCACTGTGTAACCGTACAGAGTCAGTGTTTATTCAGCAGGGTAAGGGTCACTCACTGTGTAACCGTACAGAGTCAGTGTTTATTCAGCAGGGTAAGGGTCACTCACTGTGTAACCGTACAGAGTCAGGGTTTATTCAGCATGGTAAGGGTCACTCACTGTGTTACCGGACAGAGTCCGTGTTTATTCAGCAGGGTAAGGGTCACTCACTGTGTAACCGTACAGAGTCAGTGTTTATTCAGCAGGGTAAGGGTCACTCACTGTGTAACCGTACAGAGTCAGGGTTTATTCAGCAGGGTAAGGGTCACTCACTGTGTAACCGTACAGAGTCAGTGTTTATTCAGCAGGGTAAGGGTCACTCACTGTGTAACTGTACAGAGACAGTGTTTATTCAGCAGGGTAAGGGTCACTCACCGTGTAACCGTACAGAGTCAGTGTGTATTCAGCAGGGTAAGGGTCTCTCGCTGTGTAACCTTACAGAGACAGGGTTTATTCAGCAGGGTAAGGGTCACTCACTGTGTAACCGTACAGAGTCAGGGTTTATTCAGCAGGGTAAGGGTCACTCGCTGTGTAACCGTACAGAGTCAGTGTTTATTCAGCAGGGTGAGGGTCACTCACTGTGTAACCGTACAGAGTCAGTGTTTATTCAGCAGGGTAAGTGTCACTCACTGTGTAACCGTACAGAGTCAGTGTTTATTCAGCAGGGTAAGGGTCACTCACTGTGTTACCGGACAGAGTCAGTGTTTATTCAGCAGGGTAAGGGTCACTCACTGTGTAACCGTACAGAGTCAGTGTTTATTCAGCAGGGTAAGGGTCACTCACTGTGTAACCGTACAGAGTCAGTGTGTATTCAGCAGGGTAAGGGTCTCTCGCTGTGTAACCTTACAGAGACAGGGTTTATTCAGCAGGGTAAGGGTCACTCACTGTGTAACCGTACAGAGTCAGGGTTTATTCAGCAGGGTAAGGGTCACTCGCTGTGTAACCGTACAGAGTCAGTGTTTATTCAGCAGGGTGAGGGTCACTCACTGTGTAACCGTACAGAGTCAGTGTTTATTAAGCAGGGTAAGGGTCACTCACTGTGTAACCGTACAGAGTCAGGGTTTATTCAGCATGGTAAGGGTCACTCACTGTGTTACCGGACAGAGTCCGTGTTTATTCAGCAGGGTAAGGGTCACTCACTGTGTAACCGTACAGAGTCAGTGTTTATTCAGCAGGGTAAGGGTCACTCATTGTGTAACCGTACAGAGTCAGGGTTTATTCAGCAGGGTAAGGGTCACTCACTGTGTAACTGTACAGAGACAGTGTTTATTCAGCAGGGTAAGGGTCACTCACTGTGTAACCGTACAGAGTCAGTGTGTATTCAGCAGGGTAAGGGTCTCTCGCTGTGTAACCTTACAGAGACAGGGTTTATTCAGCAGGGTAAGGGTCACTCACTGTGTAACCGTACAGAGTCAGGGTTTATTCAGCAGGGTAAGGGTCACTCGCTGTGTAACCGTACAGAGTCAGTGTTTATTCAGCAGGGTGAGGGTCACTCACTGTGTAACCGTACAGAGTCAGTGTTTATTCAGCAGGGTAAGGGTCACTCACTGTGTAACCGTACAGAGTCAGTGTTTATTCAGCAGGGTAAGGGTCACTCACTGTGTAACCGTACAGAGTCAGTGTTTATTCAGCAGGGGAAGGGTCACTCACTGTGTAACCGTACAGAGTCAGTGTTTATTCAGAAGGGTAAGGGTCACTCACTGTGTAACCGTACAGAGTCAGTGTTTATTCAGCAGGGTAAGGGTGACTCACTGTGTAACCGTACAGAGTCAGTGTTTATTCAGCAGGGTAAGGGTCACTCACTGTGTAACCGTACAGAGACAGTGTTTATTCAGCGGGGAAAGGGTCACTCACTGTGTAACCGTACAGAGACAGGGTTTATTCAGCAGGGTAAGGGTCACTCACTGTGTAACCGTACAGAGTCAGGGTTTATTCAGCAGGGTAAGGGTCACTCACTGTGTAACCGTACAGAGTCAGTGTTTATTCAGCAGGATAAGGGTCACTCACTGTGTAACCGTACAGAGTCAGTGTTTATTCAGCAGGGTAAGGGTCACTCACTGTGTAACCGTACAGAGTCAGTGTTTATTCAGCAGGGTATGGGTCTCTCGCTGTGTAACCTTACAGAGTCAGGGTTTATTCTGCAGGGTAAGGGTCACTCACTGTGTAACCGTACAGAGTCAGGGTTTATTCAGCAGGGTAAGGGTCACTCACTGTGTAACCGTACAGAGTCAGGGTTTATTCAGCAGGGTAAGGGTCACTCACTGTGTAACCGTACAGAGTCAGGGTTTATTCAGCAGGGTAAGGGTCAATCACTGTGTTACCGTAATGAGTCAGTGTTTATTCAGCAGGGTAAGGGTCACTCACTGTGTAACCGTACAGAGTCAGGGTGTATTCAGCAGGGTAAGGGTCACTCACTGTGTAACCGTACAGAGTCAGTGTTTATTCAGCAGGGTAAGGGTCACTCACTGTGTAACCGTACAGAGTCAGTGTTTATTCAGCAGGGTAAGGGTCTCTCACTGTGTAACCGTACAGAGTCAGTGTTTATTCAGCAGGGTAAGGGTCACTCACTGTGTAACCGTACAGAGTCAGTGTTTATTCAGCAGGGTAAGGGTCACTCACTGTGTAACCGTACTGAGTCGGTGTTTATTCAGCAGGGTAAGGGTCACTCACTGTGTAACCGTACAGAGTCAGTGTTTATTCAGCAGGGTAAGGGTCACTCACTGTGTAACCGTACTGAGTCGGTGTTTATTCAGCAGGGTAAGGGTCACTCACTGTGTAACCGTACAGGGTCCGTGTATATTCAGCAGGGTAAGGGTCACTCACTGTGTAACCGTACAGAGTCAGTGTTTATTCAGCAGGGTAAGGGTCACTCACTGTGTAACTGTACAGAGTCAGGGTTTATACAGCAGGGTAAGGGTCACTCACTGTGTAACCGTACTGAGTCAGGGTTTATTCAGCCGGGTAAGGATCACTCACTTTGTAACTGTCCAGAGTCAGGGTGTATTCAGTAGGGTAAGGGTTACTCACTATGTAACCGTACAGAGTCAGTGTTTATTCAGCAGGGTAAGGGTCACTCACTGTGTAACCGTACAGAGTCAGTGTTTATTCAGCAGGGTAAGGGGCACTCACTGTGTAACCGTACAGAGTCAGTGTTTATTCAGCAGGGTAAGGGTCACTCACTGTGTAACCGTACAGAGTCAGTGTTTATTTAGCAGGGTAAGGGTCACTCACTGTGTAACCGTACAGAGTCAGGGTTTATTCAGCAGGGTAAGGGTCACTCACTGTGTAACCGTACAGAGTCAGTGTTTATTCAGCAGGGTAAGGGTCACTCACTGTGTTACCGTACAGAGTCAGTGTTTATTCAGCAGGGTAAGGGTCACTCACTGTGTAACCGTACAGAGTCAGTGTTTATTCAGCAGGGTAAGGGTCACTCACTGTGTAACTGTACAGAGTCAGAGTTTATTCAGGAGGGTAAGGGTCACTCACTGTGTAACCGTACAGAGTCAGGGTTTATTCAGCAGGGTAAGGCTCACTCACTGTGTAACCGTACAGAGTCAGTGTTTATTCAACAGGGTAAGGGTCACTTACTGTGTAACCGTACAGAGTCAGTGTTTATTCCCCAGGGTAAGGGTCACTCACTGTGTAACTGTCCAGAGTCAGGGTGTATTCAGTGGGGTAAGGGTTACTCACTATGTAACCGTACAGAGTCAGTGTTTATTCAGCAGGGTAAGGGTCACTCACTGTGTAACCGTATAGAGTCAGTGTTTATTCAGCAGGGTAAGGGTCACTCACTGTGTAACCGTACAGAGTCAGTGTGTATTCAGCAGGGTAAGGGTCACTCACTGTGTAACTGTACAGAGTCAGAGTTTATTCAGCAGGGTAAGGGTCACTCACTGTGTAACCGTACAGAGTCAGGGTTTATTCAGCAGGGTAAGGCTCACTCACTGTGTAACCGTACAGAGTCAGTGTTTATTCAGCAGGGTAAGGGTCACTCACTGTGTAACCGTATAGAGTCAGTGTTTATTCAGCAGGGTAAGGGTCACTCACTGTGTAACTGTACAGAGTCAGTGTTTATTCAGCAGGGTAAGGGTCACTCACTGTGTAACCGTACAGAGTCAGGGTTTATTCACCAGAGTAAGGGTCACTCACTGTGTAACTGTACAGAGACAGTGTTTATTCAGCAGGGTAAGGGTCACTCACTGTGTAACCGTACAGAGTCAGGGTTTATTCAGCAGGGTAAGGGTCACTCACTGTGTAACTGTACAGAGTCAGTGTTTATTCAGCAGGGTAAGGGTCACTCACTGTGTAACCGTACAGAGTCAGGGTTTGTTCAGCAGGGTAAGGGTCACTCACTGTGTAACCGTACAGAGTCAGTGTTTATTCAGCAGGGTAAGGGTCACTCACTGTGTAACCGTACAGATTCAGGGTTTATTCAGCAGGGTAAGGGTCACTCACTGTGTAACCGTACAGAGTCAGTGTTTATTCAGCACGGTAAGGGTCACTCACTGTGTAACCGTACAGAGTCAGTGTTTATTCAGCGGGGAAAGGGTCACTCACTGTGTAACTGTACAGAGACAGTGTTTATTCAGCAGGGTAAGGGTCACTCACTGTGTAACCGTACAGAGTCAGTGTTTATTCAGCAGGGTAAGGGTCACTCACTGTGTAACCGTACAGAGTCAGTGTTTATTCAGCAGGGTAAGGGTCACTCACTGTGTAACCGTACAGAGTCAGTGTTTATTCAGCAGGGTAAGGGTCTCTCGCTGTGTAACCGTACAGAGTCAGGGTTTATTCAGCAGAGTCAGGGTCACTCACTGTGTAACTGTACAGAGTCAGGGTTTATTCAGCAGGGTAAGGGTCACTCACTGTGTAACCGTACAGAGTCAGGGTTTATTCAGCAGGGTAAGGGTCACTCGCTGTGTAACTGTGCAGAGTCAGGGTTCATTCAGCAGGGTAAGGGTCACTCAGTGTGTAACCGTACAGAGCCAGGTTTATTCAGCAGGGTAAGGGTCACTCACTGTGTAACCGTACAGAGTCAGGGTTTATTCAGCAGGGTAAGGGTCACTCACTGTGTAACCGTACAGAGTCAGTGTTTATTCAGCGGGGTAAGGGTCACTCACTGTGTAACCGTACAGAGTCAGTGTTTATTCAGCAGGGTAAGGGTCACTCACTGTGTAACCGTACAGAGTCAGGGTTTATTCAGCAGGTTAAGGGTCACTCACTGTGTAACCGTACAGAGTCAGCGTATATTCAGCAGGGTAAGGGTCACTCACTGTGTAACCGTACAGAGTCAGGGTTTATTCAGCAGGGTAAGGGTCAATCACTGTGTTACCGTACAGAGTCAGTGTTTATTCAGCAGGGTAAGGCTCACTCACTGTGTAACCGTACAGAGTCAGGGTGTATTCAGCAGGGTAAGGGTCACTCACTGTGTAACCGTACAGACTCAGGGTTTATTCAGCAGGGTAAGGGTCACTCACTGTGTAACCGTACAGAGTCAGTGTTTATTCAGCAGGGTAAGGGGCACTCACTGTGTAACCGTACAGAGTCAGTGTTTATTCAGCAGGGTAAGGGTCACTCACTGTGTAACTGTACAGAGTCAGTGTTTATTCAGCAGGGTAAGGGTCACTCACTGTGTAACCGTACAGAGTCAGTGTTTATTCAGCAGGGTAAGGGTCACTCACTGTGTAACCGTAATGAGTCAGTGTTTATTCAGCAGGGTAAGGGTCACTCACTGTGTAACCGTACAGAGTCAGTGTGTATTCAGCAGGGTAAGGGTCACTCACTGTGTAACCGTACAGAGTCAGGGTTTATTCAGCAGTGTGAGGGTCTCTCACTGTGTAACCGTACAGAGTCAGGGTTTATTCAGCAGGGTAAGGGTCACTCACTGTGTAACCGTACAGAGTTAGGGTTTATTCAGCAGGGTAAGAGTCATTCACTATGTAACTGTACAGAGTCAGTGTTTATTCAGCAGGGTAAGGGTCACTCACTGTGTAACCGTACAGAGTCAGTGTTTATTCAGCAGGGTAAGGGTCACTCACTGTGTAACTGTACAGAGTCAGGGTTTATTCAGCAGGGTAAGGGTCACTCACTGTGTAACCGTACAGAGTTAGGGTTTATTCAGCAGGGTAAGGGTCACTCACTGTGTAACCGTACAGAGTCAGTGTTTATTCAAAGGGTAAGGGTCACTCACTGTGTAACCGTACAGAGTCAGTGTTTATTCAGCAGGGTAAGGGTCACTCACTGTGTAACCGTACAGAGTCAGGGTTTATTCAGCATGGTAAGGGTCACTCACTGTGTAACCGGACAGAGTCCGTGTTTATTCAGCAGGGTAAGGGTCACTCACTGTGTAACCGTACAGAGTCAGTGTTTATTCAGCAGGGTAAGGGTCACTCACTGTGTAACCGTACAGAGTCAGGGTTTATTCAGCAGGGTAAGGGTCACTCACTGTGTAACCGTACAGAGTCAGTGTTTATTCAGCAGGGTAAGGGTCACTCACTGTGTAACTGTACAGAGACAGTGTTTATTCAGCAGGGTAAGGGTCACTCACTGTGTAACCGTACAGAGTCAGTGTGTATTCAGCAGGGTAAGGGTCTCTCGCTGTGTAACCTTACGGAGACAGGGTTTATTCAGCAGGGTAAGGGTCACTCACTGTGTAACCGTACAGAGTCAGGGTTTATTCAGCAGGGTAAGGGTCACTCGCTGTGTAACCGTACAGAGTCAGTGTTTATTCAGCAGGGTGAGGGTCACTCACTGTGTAACCGTACAGAGTCAGTGTTTATTCAGCTAGGGTAAGGGTCACTCACTGTGTAACCGTACAGAGTCAGTGTTTATTCAGCAGGGTTAGGGTCACTCACTGTGTTACCGTACAGAGTCAGTGTTTATTCAGCAGGGTAAGGGTCACTCACTGTGTAACCGTACAGAGTCAGTGTTTATTCAGCAGGGTAAGGGTGACTCACTGTGTAACCGTACAGAGTCAGTGTTTATTCAGCAGGGTAAGGGTCACTCACTGTGTAACCGTACAGAGACAGTGTTTATTCAGCGGGGAAAGGGTCACTCACTGTGTAACCGTACAGAGACAGGGTTTATTCAGCAGGGTAAGGGTCACTCACTGTGTAACCGTACAGAGTCAGGGTTTATTCAGCAGGGTAAGGGTCACTCACTGTGTAACCGTACATAGTCAGTGTTTATTCAGCAGGATAAGGGTCACTCACTGTGTAACCGTACAGAGTCAGTGTTTATTCAGCAGGGTAAGGGTCACTCACTGTGTAACCGTACAGAGTCAGTGTTTATTCAGCAGGGTATGGGTCTCTCGCTGTGTAACCTTACAGAGTCAGGGTTTATTCTGCAGGGTAAGGGTCACTCACTGTGTAACCGTACAGAGTCAGGGTTTATTCAGCAGGGTAAGGGTCACTCACTGTGTAACCGTACAGAGTCAGGGTTTATTCAGCAGGGTAAGGGTCACTCACTGTGTAACCGTACAGAGTCAGGGTTTATTCAGCAGGGTAAGGGTCAATCACTGTGTTACCGTAATGAGTCAGTGTTTATTCAGCAGGGTAAGGGTCACTCACTGTGTAACCGTACAGAGTCAGGGTGTATTCAGCAGGGTAAGGGTCACTCACTGTGTAACCGTACAGAGTCAGTGTTTATTCAGCAGGGTAAGGGTCACTCACTGTGTAACCGTACAGAGTCAGTGTTTATTCAGCAGGGTAAGGGTCTCTCACTGTGTAACCGAACAGAGTCAGTGTTTATTCAGCAGGGTAAGGGTCACTCACTGTGTAACCGTACAGAGTCAGTGTTTATTCAGCAGGGTAAGGGTCACTCACTGTGTAACCGTACTGAGTCGGTGTTTATTCAGCAGGGTAAGGGTCACTCACTGTGTAACCGTACAGAGTCAGTGTTTATTCAGCAGGGTAAGGGTCACTCACTGTGTAACCGTACTGAGTCGGTGTTTATTCAGCAGGGTAAGGGTCACTCACTGTGTAACCGTACAGGGTCCGTGTATATTCAGCAGGGTAAGGGTCACTCACTGTGTAACCGTACAGAGTCAGGGTGTATTCAGCAGGGTAAGGGTCACTCACTGTGTAACTGTACAGAGTCAGGGTTTATACAGCAGGGTAAGGGTCACTCACTGTGTAACCGTACTGAGTCAGGGTTTATTCAGCCGGGTAAGGATCACTCACTTTGTAACTGTCCAGAGTCAGGGTGTATTCAGTAGGGTAAGGGTTACTCACTATGTAACCGTACAGAGTCAGTGTTTATTCAGCAGGGTAAGGGTCACTCACTGTGTAACCGTACAGAGTCAGTGTTTATTCAGCAGGGTAAGGGGCACTCACTGTGTAACCGTACAGAGTCAGTGTTTATTCAGCAGGGTAAGGGTCACTCACTGTGTAACCGTACAGAGTCAGTGTTTATTTAGCAGGGTAAGGGTCACTCACTGTGTAACCGTACAGAGTCAGGGTTTATTCAGCAGGGTAAGGGTCACTCACTGTGTAACCGTACAGAGTCAGTGTTTATTCAGCAGGGTAAGGGTCACTCACTGTGTTACCGTACAGAGTCAGTGTTTATTCAGCAGGGTAAGGGTCACTCACTGTGTAACCGTACAGAGTCAGGGTTTATTCAGCAGGGTAAGGCTCACTCACTGTGTAACCGTACAGAGTCAGTGTTTATTCAGCAGGGTAAGGGTCACTTACTGTGTAACCGTACAGAGTCAGTGTTTATTCCCCAGGGTAAGGGTCACTCACTGTGTAACTGTCCAGAGTCAGGGTGTATTCAGTGGGGTAAGGGTTACTCACTATGTAACCGTACAGAGTCAGTGTTTATTCAGCAGGGTAAGGGTCACTCACTGTGTAACCGTATAGAGTCAGTGTTTATTCAGCAGGGTAAGGGTCACTCACTGTGTAACCGTACAGAGTCAGTGTGTATTCAGCAGGGTAAGGGTCACTCACTGTGTAACTGTACAGAGTCAGAGTTTATTCAGCAGGGTAAGGGTCACTCACTGTGTAACCGTACAGAGTCAGGGTTTATTCAGCAGGGTAAGGCTCACTCACTGTGTAACCGTACAGAGTCAGTGTTTATTCAGCAGGGTAAGGGTCACTCACTGTGTAACCGTATAGAGTCAGTGTGTATTCAGCAGGGTAAGGGTCACTCACTGTGTAACTGTACAGAGTCAGTGTTTATTCAGCAGGGTAAGGGTCACTCACTGTGTAACCGTACAGAGTCAGGGTTTATTCACCAGAGTAAGGGTCACTCACTGTGTAACTGTACAGAGACAGTGTTTATTCAGCAGGGTAAGGGTCACTCACTGTGTAACCGTACAGAGTCAGGGTTTATTCAGCAGGGTAAGGGTCACTCACTGTGTAACTGTACAGAGTCAGTGTTTATTCAGCAGGGTAAGGGTCACTCACTGTGTAACCGTACAGAGTCAGGGTTTGTTCAGCAGGGTAAGGGTCACTCACTGTGTAACCGTACAGAGTCAGTGATTATTCAGCAGGGTAAGGGTCACTCACTGTGTAACCGTACAGATTCAGGGTTTATTCAGCAGGGTAAGGGTCACTCACTGTGTAACCGTACAGAGTCAGTGTTTATTCAGCACGGTAAGGGTCACTCACTGTGTAACCGTACAGAGTCAGTGTTTATTCAGCGGGGAAAGGGTCACTCACTGTGTAACTGTACAGAGACAGTGTTTATTCAGCAGGGTAAGGGTCACTCACTGTGTAACCGTACAGAGTCAGGGTTTATTCAGCAGGGTAAGGATCACTCACTGTGTATCCGTACAGAGTCAGTGTTTATTCAGCAGGGTAAGGGTCACTCACTGTGTAACTGTACAGAGTCAGTGTTTATTCAGCAGGGTAAGGGTCACTCACTGTGTAACTGTACAGAGACAGTGTTTATTCAGCAGGGTAAGGGTCACTCACTGTGTAACCGTACAGAGTCAGTGTTTATTCAGCAGGGTAAGTGTCACTCACTGTGTAACCGTACAGAGTCAGTGTGTATTCAGCAGGGTAAGGGTCACTCACTGTGTAACTGTACAGAGTCAGTGTTTATTTAGCAGGGTAAGGGTCACTCACTGTGTAACCGTACAGAGTCAGTGTTTATTCAGCAGGGTAAGGGTCACTCGCTGTGTAACCGTACAGAGTCAGTGTCTATTCAGCAGGGTACGGGTCACTCACTGTGTAACCGTACAGAGTCAGTGTGTATTCAACAGGGTAAGGGTCACTCACTGTGTAACCTTATAGAGTCAGTGTTTATTTAGCAGGGTAAGGGTCACTCACTGTGTAACTGTACAGAGTCAGTGTTTATTTAGCAGGGTAAGGGTCACTCACTGTGTAACCGTACAGAGTCAGTGTTTATTCAGCAGGGTAAGGGTCACTCACTGTGTAACCGTACAGAGTCAGTGTTTATTCAGCAGGGTAAGGGTCACTCACTGTGTAACCGTACAGAGTCAGTGTGTATTCAACAGGGTTAGGGTCACTCACTGTGTAACCGTACAGAGTCAGTGTTTATTCAGCAGGGTAAGGGTCACTCACTGTGTAACCGTACAGAGTCAGGGTTTATTCAGCAGGGTAAGGATCACTCACTGTGTAACCGTACAGAGTCAGTGTTTATTCAGCAGGGTAAGGGTCACTCACTGTGTAACCGTACAGAGTCAGTGTTTATTCAGCAGGGTAAGGGTCACTCACTGTGTAACCGTACAGAGTCAGGGTTTATTCAGCATGGTAAGGGTCACTCACTGTGTAACCGGACAGAGTCCGTGTTTATTCAGCAGGGTAAGGGTCACTCACTGTGTACCCGTACAGAGTCAGGGTTTATTCAGCAGGGTAAGGGTCACTCAATGTGTAACCGTACAGAGTCAGTGTTTATTCAGCAGGGTAAGGGTCACTCACTGTGTAACTGTACAGAGTCAGTGTTTATTCAGCAGGGTAAGGGTCACTCACTGTGTAACCGTACAGAGTCAGTGTGTATTCAGCAGGGTAAGGGTCTCTCGCTGTGTAACCTTACAGAGACAGGGTTTATTCAGCAGGGTAAGGGTCACTCACTGTGTAACCGTACAGAGTCAGGGTTTATTCAGCAGGGTAAGGGTCACTCGCTGTGTAACCGTACAGAGTCAGTGTTTATTCAGCAGGGTGAGGGTCACTCACTGTGTAACCGTACAGAGTCAGTGTTTATTCAGCAGGGTAAGGGTCACTCACTGTGTTACCGTACAGAGTCAGTGTTTATTCAGAAGGGTAAGGGTCACTCACTGTGTAACCGTACAGAGTCAGTGTTTATTCAGCAGGGTAAGGGTCACTCACTGTGTAACCGTACAGAGTCAGTGTTTATTCAGCAGGGTAAGGGTCACTCACTGTGTAACCGTACAGAGACAGTGTTTATTCAGCGGGGAAAGGGTCACTCACTGTGTAACCGTACAGAGTCAGTGTTTATTCAGCAGGGTAAGGGTCACTCACTGTGTAACCGTACAGAGTCAGTGTTTATTCAGCAGGGTAAGGGTCTCTCGCTGTGTAACCTTACAGAGTCAGGGTTTATTCAGCAGGGTAAGGGTCACTCACTGTGTAACCGTACAGAGTCAGGGTTTATTCAGCAGGGTAAGGGTCACTCACTGCGTAACCGTACAGAGTCAGGGTTTATTCAGCAGGGTAAGGGTCACTCACTGTGTAACTGTACAGAGTCAGGGTTTATTCAGCAGGGTAAGGGTCAATCACTGAGTTACCGTAATGAGTCAGTGTTTATTCAGCAGGGTAAGGGTCACTCACTGTGTAACCGTACAGAGTCAGTGTTTATTCAGCAGGGTAAGGGTCACTCACTGTGTAACCGTACAGAGTCAGTGTTTATTCAGTAGGGTAAGGGTCTCTCGCTGTGTAACCTTACAGAGTCAGGGTTTATTCAGCAGGGTAAGGGTCACTCACTGTGTAACCGTACAGAGTCAGGGTTTATTCAGCAGGGTAAGGGTCACTCACTGCGTAACCGTACAGAGTCAGGGTTTATTCAGCAGGGTAAGGGTCACTCACTGTGTAACCGTACAGAGTCAGGGTTTATTCAGCAGGGTAAGGGTCAATCACTGTGTTACCGTAATGAGTCAGTGTTTATTCAGCAGGGTAAGGGTCACTCACTGTGTAACCGTACAGAGTCAGTGATTATTCAGCAGGGTAAGGGTCACTCACTGTGTAACCGTACAGAGTCAGTGTTTATTCAGCAGGGTAAGGGTCTCTCACTGTGTAACCGTACAGAGTCAGTGTTTATTCAGCAGGGTAAGGGTCACTCACTGTGTAACCGTACAGAGTCAGTGTTTATTCAGCAGGGTAAGGGTCACTCACTGTGTAACCGTACAGAGTCAGTGTTTATTCAGCAGGGTAAGGGTCACTCACTGTGTAACTGTACAGAGTCAGTGTTTATTTAGCAGGGTAAGGGTCACTCACTGTGTAACCGTACTGAGTCGGTGTTTATTCAGCAGGGTAAGGGTCACTCACTGTGTAACTGTACAGAGTCAGTGTTTATTCAGCAGGGTAAGGGTCACTCACTGTGTAACCGTACTGAGTCGGTGTTTATTCAGCAGGGTAAGGGTCACTCACTGTGTAACCGTACAGGGTCCGTGTATATTCAGCAGGGTAAGGGTCACTCACTGTGTAACCGTACAGAGTCAGTGTTTATTCAGCAGGGTAAGGGTCACTCACTGTGTAACTGTACAGAGTCGGGGTTTATACAGCAGGGTAAGGGTCACTCACTGTGTAACCGTACTGAGTCAGGGTTTATTCAGCCGGGTAAGGATCACTCACTTTGTAACTGTCCAGAGTCAGGGTGTATTCAGTAGGGTAAGGGTTACTCACTATGTAACCGTACAGAGTCAGTGTTTATTCAGCAGGGTAAGGGTCACTCACTGTGTAACCGTACAGAGTCAGTGTTTATTCAGCAGGGTAAGGGTCACTCACTGTGTAACCGTACAGAGTCAGTGTTTATTCAGCAGGGTAAGGGTCACTCACTGTGTAACCGTACAGAGTCAGTGTTTATTCAGCAGGGTAAGGGGCACTCACTGTGTAACCGTACAGAGTCAGTGTTTATTCAGCAGGGTAAGGGTCACTCACTGTGTAACCATTCAGAGTCAGGGTTTATTCAGCAGTGTGAGGGTCTCTCACTGTGTAACCGTACAGAGTCAGTGTTTATTCAGCAGGGTAAGGGTCACTCACTGTGTAACCGTACAGAGTCAGTGTTTATTCAGCAGGGTAAGGGTCACTCACTGTGTAACCGTACAGAGTCAGTGTTTATTCAGCAGGGTAAGGGTCACTCACTGTGTAACTGTACAGAGTCAGGGTTTATTCAGCAGGGTAAGGGTCACTCACTGTGTAACCGTACAGAGTTAGGGTTTATTCAGCAGGGTAAGGGTCACTCACTGTGTAACCGTACAGAGTTAGGGTTTATTCAGCAGGGTAAGGGTCACTCACTGTGTAACTGTACAGAGTCAGGGTTTATTCAGCAGGTTAAGGGTCACTCACTGTGTAACCGTACAGAGTCAGGGTTTATTCAGCAGGGTAAGGGTCACTCACTGTGTAACCGTACAGAGTCAGTGTTTATTCAGCAGGGTAAGGGTCACTTGCTGTGTAACCGTACAGTGTCAGTGTTTATTCAGCAGGGTCCGGGTCACTCACTGTGTTACCGTACAGAGTCAGTGTTTATTCAGCAGGGTAAGGGTCACTCACTGTGTAACCGTACAGAGTCAGTGTTTATTCAGCAGGGTCCGGGTCACTCACTGTGTTACCGTACAGAGTCAGTGTTTATTCAGCAGGGTAAGGGTCACTCACTGTGTAACCGTACAGAGTCAGTGTTTATTCAGCAGGGTAAGGGTCACTTACTGTGTAACTGTGCAGAGTCAGTGTTTATTCAGCAGGGTAAGGGTCACTTACTGTGTAACCGTACAGAGTCAGTGTTTATTCAGCAGGGTAAGGGTCACTCACTGTGTAACCGTACAGAGTCAGTGTTTATTCAGCAGGGTAAGTGTCACTCACTGTGAAACCGTACAGAGTCAGTGTTTATTCAGCAGGGTAAGGGTCACTCACTGTGTAACCGTACAGAGTCAGTGTTTATTCAGCAGGGTAAGGGTCACTCACTGTGTAACCGTACAGAGTCAGGGTTTATTCAGCAGGGTAAGGGTCACTTACTGTGTAACTGTGCAGAGTCAGTGTTTATTCAGCAGGGTAAGGGTCACTTACTGTGTAACCGTACAGAGTCAGTGTTTATTCTGCAGGGTAAGTGTCACTCTCTGTGTAACCGTATAGAGTCAGGGTTTATTCAGCATGGTAAGGGTCACTCACTGTGTGACCGTACAGAGTCAGTGTTTATTCAGCAGGGTAAGGGTCACTTACTGTGTAACTGTGCAGAGTCAGTGTTTATTCAGCAGGGTAAGGGTCACTCACTGTGTAACTGTACAGAGTCTGTGTTTATTCAGCAGGGTAAGGGTCACTCACTGTGTAACCGTACAGAGTCAGCGTTTATTCAGCGGGGTAAGGGTCACTCACTGTGTAGCTGTACATAGTCAGTGTTTATTCAGCAGGATAAGGGTCACTCACTGTGTAACCGTACAGAGTCAGTGTGTATTCAGCAGGGTAAGGGTCACTCACTGTGTAACTGTACAGAGTCAGAGTTTATTCAGCAGGGTAAGGGTCACTCACTGTGTAACCGTATAGAGTCAGTGTTTATTCAGCAGGGTAAGGGTCACTCACTGTGTAACCGTACAGAGTCAGTGTGTATTCAGCAGGGTAAGGGTCACTCACTGTGTAACTGTACAGAGTCAGAGTTTATTCAGCAGGGTAAGGGTCACTCACTGTGTAACCGTACAGAGTCAGGGTTTATTCAGCAGGGTAAGGCTCACTCACTGTGTAACCGTACAGAGTCAGTGTTTATTCAGCAGGGTAAGGGTCACTCACTGTGCAACCGTATAGAGTCAGTGTTTATTCAGCAGGGTAAGGGTCACTCACTGTGTAACCGTACAGAGTCAGTGTTTATTCAGCAGGGTAAGGGTCACTCGCTGTGTAACCGTACAGAGTCAGTGTCTATTCAGCAGGGTACGGGTCACTCACTGTGTAACCGTACAGAGTCAGTGTGTATTCAACAGGGTAAGGGTCACTCACTGTGTAACCTTATAGAGTCAGTGTTTATTTAGCAGGGTAAGGGTCACTCACTGTGTAACTGTACAGAGTCAGTGTTTATTTAGCAGGGTAAGGGTCACTCACTGTGTAACCGTACAGAGTCAGTGTTTATTCAGCAGGGTAAGGGTCACTCACTGTGTAACCGTACAGAGTCAGTGTTTATTCAGCAGGGTAAGGGTCACTCACTGTGTAACCGTACAGAGTCAGTGTGTATTCAACAGGGTAAGGGTCACTCACTGTGTAACCGTACAGAGTCAGTGTTTATTCAGCAGGGTAAGGGTCACTCACTGTGTAACCGTACAGAGTCAGGGTTTATTCAGCAGGGTAAGGATCACTCACTGTGTAACCGTACAGAGTCAGTGTTTATTCAGCAGGGTAAGGGTCACTCACTGTGTAACCGTACAGAGTCAGTGTTTATTCAGCAGGGTAAGGGTCACTCGCTGTGTAACCTTACAGAGTCAGGGTTTATTCAGCAGGGTAAGGGTCACTCACTGTGTCACCGTACAGAGTCAGGGTTTATTCAGCAGGGTAAGGGTCACTCACTGCGTAACCGTACAGAGTCAGGGTTTATTCAGCAGGGTAAGGGTCACTCACTGTGTAACCGTACAGAGTCAGGGTTTATTCAGCAGGGTAAGGGTCAATCACTGTGTTACCGTAATGAGTCAGGGTTTATTCAGCAGGGTAAGGGTCACTCAATGTGTAACCGTACAGAGTCAGTGTTTATTCAGCAGGGTAAGCGTCACTCACTGTGTAACTGTACAGAGACAGTGTTTATTCAGCAGGGTAAGGGTCACTCACTGTGTAACCGTACAGAGTCAGTGTGTATTCAACAGGGTAAGGGTCACTCACTGTGTAACCGTACAGAGTCAGTGTTTATTCAGCAGGGTAAGGGTCACTCACTGTGTAACCGTACAGAGTCAGGGTTTATTCAGCAGGGTAAGGATCACTCACTGTGTAACCGTACAGAGTCAGTGTTTATTCAGCAGGGTAAGGGTCACTCACTGTGTAACCGTACAGAGTCAGTGTTTATTCAGCAGGGTAAGGGTCTCTCACTGTGTAACCGTACAGAGTCAGGGTTTATTCAGCATGGTAAGGGTCACTCACTGTGTAACCGGACAGAGTCCGTGTTTATTCAGCAGGGTAAGGGTCACTCACTGTGTAACCGTACAGAGTCAGGGTGTATTCAGCAGGGTAAGGGTCACTCAATGTGTAACCGTACAGAGTCAGTGTTTATTCAGCAGGGTAAGCGTCACTCACTGTGTAACTGTACAGAGACAGTGTTTATACAGCAGGGTAAGGGTCACTCACTGTGTAACCGTACAGAGTCAGTGTGTATTCAGCAGGGTAAGGGTCACTCACTGTGTAACCTTACAGAGTCAGGGTTTATTCAGCAGGGTAAGGGTCACTCACTGTGTAACCGTACAGAGTCAGGGTTTATTCAGCAGGGTAAGGGTCACTCACTGTGTTACCGTACAGAGTCAGTGTTTATTCAGCAGGGTAAGGGTCTCTCGCTGTGTAACCTTACAGAGTCAGGGTTTATTCAGCAGGGTAAGGGTCACTCACTGCGTAACCGTACAGAGTCAGGGTTTATTCAGCAGGGTAAGGGTCACTCACTGTGTAACCGTACAGAGTCAGGGTTTATTCAGCAGGGTAAGGGTCAATCACTGTGTTACCGTAATGAGTCAGTGTTTATTCAGCAGGGTAAGGGTCACTCACTGTGTAACCGTACAGAGTCAGTGTTTATTCAGCAGGGTAAGGGTCACTCACTGTGTAACCGTACAGAGTCAGTGTTTATTCAGTAGAGTAAGGGTCTCTCGCTGTGTAACCTTACAGAGTCAGGGTTTATTCAGCAGGGTAAGGGTCACTCACTGTGTAACCGTACAGAGTCAGGGTTTATTCAGCAGGGTAAGGGTCACTCACTGCGTAACCGTACAGAGTCAGGGTTTATTCAGCAGGGTAAGGGTCACTCACTGTGTAACCGTACAGAGTCAGGGTTTATTCAGCAGGGTAAGGGTCAATCACTGTGTTACCGTAATGAGTCAGTGTTTATTCAGCAGGGTAAGGGTCACTCACTGTGTAACCGTACAGAGTCAGTGTTTATTCAGCAGGGTAAGGGTCACTCACTGTGTTACCGTACAGAGTCAGTGTTTATTCAGCAGGGTAAGGGTCACTCACTGTGTAACCGTACAGAGTCAGTTTTTATTCAGAAGGGTAAGGGTCACTCACTGTGTAACCGTACAGAGTCAGTGTTTATTCAGCAGGGTAAGGGTCACTCACTGTGTAACCGTACAGAGTCAGTGTTTATTCAGCAGGGTAAGGGTCACTCACTGTGTAACCGTACAGAGACAGTGTTTATTCAGCGGGGAAAGGGTCACTCACTGTGTAACCGTACAGAGTCAGTGTTTATTCAGCAGGGTAAGGGTCACTCACTGTGTAACCGTACAGAGTCAGTGTTTATTCAGCAGGGTAAGGGTCTCTCGCTGTGTAACCTTACAGAGTCAGGGTTTATTCAGCAGGGTAAGGGTCACTCACTGTGTCACCGTACAGAGTCAGGGTTTATTCAGCAGGGTAAGGGTCACTCACTGCGTAACCGTACAGAGTCAGGGTTTATTCAGCAGGGTAAGGGTCACTCACTGTGTAACCGTACAGAGTCAGGGTTTATTCAGCAGGGTAAGGGTCAATCACTGTGTTACCGTAATGAGTCAGTGTTTATTCAGCAGGGTAAGGGTCACTCACTGTGTAACCGTACAGAGTCAGTGTTTATTCAGCAGGGTAAGGGTCACTCACTGTGTAACCGTACAGAGTCAGTGTTTATTCAGTAGGGTAAGGGTCTCTCGCTGTGTAACCTTACAGAGTCAGGGTTTATTCAGCAGGGTAAGGGTCACTCACTGTGTAACCGTACAGAGTCAGGGTTTATTCAGCAGGGTAAGGGTCACTCACTGCGTAACCGTACAGAGTCAGGGTTTATTCAGCAGGGTAAGGGTCACTCACTGTGTAACCGTACAGAGTCAGGGTTTATTCAGCAGGGTAAGGGTCAATCACTGTGTTACCGTAATGAGTCAGTGTTTATTCAGCAGGGTAAGGGTCACTCACTGTGTAACCGTACAGAGTCAGGGTGTATTCAGCAGTGTGAGGGTCTCTCACTGTGTAACCGTACAGAGTCAGTGTTTATTCAGCAGGGTAAGGGTCTCTCACTGTGTAACCGTACAGAGTCAGTGTTTATTCAGCAGGGTAAGGGTCACTCACTGTGTAACCGTACAGAGTCAGTGTTTATTCAGCAGGTTAAGGGTCACTCACTGTGTAACCGTACAGAGTCAGTGTTTATTCAGCAGGGTAAGGGTCACTCACTGTGTAACTGTACAGAGTCAGTGTTTATTTAGCAGGGTAAGGGTCACTCACTGTGTAACCGTACTGAGTCGGTGTTTATTCAGCAGGGTAAGGGTCACTCACTGTGTAACCGTACAGAGTCAGTGTTTATTCAGCAGGGTAAGGGTCACTCACTGTGTAACCGTACTGAGTCGGTGTTTATTCAGCAGGGTAAGGGTCACTCACTGTGTAACCGTACAGGGTCCGTGTATATTCAGCAGGGTAAGGGTCACTCACTGTGTAACCGTACAGAGTCAGTGTTTATTCAGCAGGGTAAGGGTCACTCACTGTGTAACTGTACAGAGTCAGGGTTTATACAGCAGGGTAAGGGTCACTCACTGTGTAACCGTACTGAGTCAGTGTTTATTCAGCAGGGTAAGGGTCACTCACTGTGTAACCGTGCAGAGTCAGTGTTTATTCAGCAGGGTAAGGGTCACTCACTGTGTAACCGTACAGAGTCAGTGTTTATTCAGCAGGGTAAGGGTCACTCACTGTGTAACCGTACAGAGTCAGTGTTTATTGAGCAGGGTAAGGGTCACTCACTGTGTAACCGTACAGAGTCAGTTTTTATTCAGCAGTGTAAGGGTCACTCACTGTGTAACCGTACAGAGTCAGTGTTTATTCAGCAGGGTAAGGGTCACTCACTGTGTAACCGTACAGAGTCAGGGTTTATTCAGCAGGGTAAGGGTCACTCACTGTGTAACTGTACAGAGTCAGTGTGTATTCAGCAGGGTAAGGGTCACTCTCTGTGTAACTGTACAGAGTCAGTGTTTATTCAGCAGGGTAAGGGTCACTCACTGTGTAACCGTACAGAGTCAGTGTTTATTCAGCAGGGTAAGGGTCACTCACTGTGTAACCGTACAGAGTCAGGGTTTATTCAGCAGGGTAAGGGTCACTCACTGTGTAACCGTACAGAGTCAGTGTTTATTCAGCAGGGGAAGGTTCACTCACTGTGTAACCGTACAGAGTCAGTGTTTATTCAGCAGGGTAAGGGTCTCTCACTGTGTAACCGTACAGAGTCAGTGTTTATTCAGCAGGGGAAGGGTCACTGTGTAACCGTACAGAGTCAGGGTTTATTCAGCAGGGTAAGGGTCACTCACTGTGTAACCGTACAGAGTCAGTGTTTATTCAGCAGGGTAAGGCTCACTCACTGTGTAACCGTACAGAGTCAGGGTTTATTCAGCAGGGTAAGGGTCACTCACTGTGTAACCGTACAGAGTCAGGGTTTATTCAGCAGGGTAAGGGTCACTCACTGTGTAACCGTACAGAGTCAGTGTTTATTCACCAGGGTAAGGGTCACTCACTGTGTAACCGTACAGAGTCAGTGTTTATTCACCAGGGTAAGGGTCACTCACTGTGTAACCGTACAGAGTCAGTGTTTATTCACCAGGGTAAGGGTCACTCTCTGTGTAACGGTACAGAGTCAGTGTTTATTCAGCAGGGTAAGGGTCACTCACTGTGTAACCGTACAGAGTCAGTGTTTATTCAGCAGGGTAAGTGTCACTCACTGTTTAACCGTCCAGAGTCAGGGTTTATTCAGCAGGGTAAGGGTCACTCACTGTGTAACCGTACAGAGTCAGTGTTTATTCAGCAGGGTAAGGGTCACTCACTGTGTAACCGTACAGAGTCAGTGTTTATTCAGCAGGGTAAGGGTCACTCACTGTGTAACTGTACAGAGTCAGGGTTTATTCAGCAGGGTAAGGGTCACTCACTGTGTTACCGTACCGAGTCAGGGTTTATTCAGCAGGGTAAGGGTCACTCACTGTGTAACCGAATAGAGTCAGTGTTTATTCAGCAGGGTAAGGGTCACTCACTGTGTAACCTTACAAAGTCAGTGTTTATTCACCAGGGTAAGGGTCACTCACTGTGTAACTGTACAGAGTCAGTGTTTATTCAGCAGGGTAAGGGTCACTCACTGTGTAACTGTACAGAGTCAGGGTTTATTCAACAGGGTAAGGGTCACTCACTGTGTAACTGTACAGAGTCAGGGTTTATTCAACAGGGTAAGGGTCACTCATTGTCTAACCTTTGCACAGGCTGTGAGTGGGGACTGGGAGAAAACATCCGCGTGCCGACAGAAGGAACACCGACCCCACAACGGGCTCTCTCTCGTCTCCCTGGTGCCTCCTACCCACCAAGTGTCCCAGTCAGCGATGGAGAGGGATAGACTTTTGGCCGCTCTCCAACCGGTGATTATCCTGGAGCCTGGGACAGTACAGAATCCACTATTGGCATGTGAGTCACTGGGAGAGGGTCCCAGCGTCTGTGTACTCCCTCGGACAGACCCACACTCGGAGCACCGTGCACAGTTCCCCGGTCTCTCCCCTCGGTCAGACCCACACTCAGAGCACCGTGCACAGTTCCCCGGTCTCCCCTCGGTCAGACCCACACTCGAGGCACCGTGCACAGTTCCCCGGTCTCTCCCCTCGGTCAGACCCACACTCGGAGCACCTTGCACAGTTCCCCGGTCTCTCCCCTCGGTCAGACCCACACTCGGAGCACCGTGCACAGTTCCCCGGTCTCTGCTCGGTCAGACCCACACTCGGAGCACCGTGCACAGTTCCCCGGTCTCACCCTCGGTCAGACCCACACTCGGAGCACCGTGCACAGTTCCCCGGTCTCCCCTGGGTCAGACCCACACTCGGAGCACCGCGCACAGTTCCCCGGTCTCCCCTCGGTCAGACCCACACTCTGAGCACCGCGCACAGTTCCCCGGTCTCCCCTCGGTCAGACCCACACTCGGAGCACCGTGCACAGTTCCCCGGTCTCCCCTCGGTCAGACCCACACTTGGAGCACCGTGCACAGTTCCCCGGTCTCCCCTCGGTCAGACCCACACTCAGAGCACCGTGCACAGTTCCCCGGTCTCCCCTCGGTCAGACCCACACTCGGAGCACCGTGCACAGTTCCCCGGTCTCCGCTCGGTCAGACACACACTCGGAGCACCGTGCACAGTTCCCCGGTCTCCGCTCGGTCAGACACACACTCGGAGCACCGTGCACAGTTCCCCGGTCTCCCCCTCGGTCAGACCCACTCTCGGAGCACCGTGCACAGTTCCCCGGTCTCCCCTCGGTCAGACCCGCACTCGGAGCACCGTGCACAGTTCCCTGGTCTCCCCTCGGTCAGACCCACACTCGGACCACCGTGCACAGTTCCCCGTCACCCCTCGGTCAGACCCACACTCGGAGCATCGTGCACAGTTCCCCGGTCTCCCCTGGGTCAGACCCACACTCGGAGCACCGTGCACAGTTCCCCGGTCTCTCCCCTCGGTCAGACCCACACTCGGAGCACCGTGCACAGTTCCCCGGTCTCCCCTCGGTCAGACCCACACTCGGAGCACCGTGCACAGTTCCCCGGTCTCCCCTCGGACTGACCCACACTCGGAGCACCGTGCACAGTTCCCCGGTCTCCCCTCTGTCAGACCCACACTCGGAGCACCGTGCACAGTTCCCCGGTCTCCCCTCGGTCAGACCCACACTCGGAGCACCGTGCACAGTTCCCCGGTCTCCGCTCGGTCAGACACACACTCGGAGCACCGTGCACAGTTCCCCGGTCTCCGCTCGGTCAGACACACACTCGGAGCACCGTGCACAGTTCCCCGGTCTCCCCCTCGGTCAGACCCACTCTCGGAGCACCGTGCACAGTTCCCCGGTCTCCCCTCGGTCAGACCCACACTCGGAGCATCGTGCACAGTTCCCCGGTCTCCCCTCGGTCAGACCCACACTCGGAGCACCGTGCACAGTTCCCCGGTCTCTCCCCTTGGTCAGACCCACACTCGGAGCACCGTGCACAGTTCCCCGGTCTCCCCTCGGTCAGACCCACACTCGGAGCACCGTGCACAGTTCCCCGGTCTCCCCTCGGTCAGACCCACACTCGGAGCACCGTGCACAGTTCCCCGGTCTCCCCTCGGACAGACCCACACTCGGAGCACCGTGCACAGTTCCCCGGTCTCTCCCCTCGGTCAGACCCACACTCGGAGCACCGTGTACAGTTCCCCGGTCTCTCCCCTCGGTCAGACCCACACTCGGAGCACCGTGTGCCAGGACAAAGATGTGGAGGCGCGGGGTATTCTGGGATCATTCTGTTCCCCCTCGTCCTACTCCCCTTTGTTGATACTGATGCCTGGGTTCAGTTTCAGGGCTGGGCACGGCGCCTCTCTTCTATACCCCAGCTGTTATTCCCGGTGACCGGTACGCAGTCGCCCGGTTGGCAGAGCTGAGCCCGCACCGTCCCCTGGGCCGGACGCAGTCTGCCCCCCTTCCCCAGAGCCCCCGGTCTGTCCAGCAGAAGCTGCAGACCCAGCAGCTGGACCAGCTCCTCCTGGAGAGACTCAAGCAGCAGACCCACCTCGGCAAGGTAAGGAGGGGCTTGGGGTGGTGGGGGCTGGATGGGGTCCAGAGCAGGGGGTGCAGGTAGGGCGGCGGCAATCACCGGATCAACCTAGCGTTCGGAGTTTGCACGGTCCAGGGCTAACGCAGCCTGCGTGCGTTCGGGTGGATATTCAGTGGCGATTGTGATCCAGGCGTGAGGTAGTCGCGGTCTCTCCTGATGTGTCACTGGTCACCCAGTAGCGGGACTGGAACCGGAAGGGAATGCGTTCCACGTGTGAGGCTGTCACTCACTGTTAAAGT
Organism: Chiloscyllium punctatum; assembly: GCF_047496795.1. Lineage (NCBI taxonomy): Eukaryota > Metazoa > Chordata > Chondrichthyes > Orectolobiformes > Hemiscylliidae > Chiloscyllium > Chiloscyllium punctatum. Next base: position 41,686,131 of record NC_092785.1, read on the forward strand.
CATAAATCACACCAGGTTGCAGTCCAACAGGTTTATTTGGAAGCAGTCGGTATCAGAGCACTGCCCCTTCATCAGGTCGGTCTTGGGGCAAGTTCACGGGACACAGGATTTATCCCCAGTCCATCGCAAGCACCTCTACACCATCATAACTATTCATTCAGGGGAACATAGTGTTGGCCTCTGTGCTGTTTTGGTTTCCTTCCAGACTCACAGACACCGTACAGCACAGAAACACACCATTCGGCCCGTCCCGTCCGTGCTGACCCAGATACCCCTAACCTAACCCAGTCCCTGTTCCCCAGCACTCGGCCCCATCTCCCTCTAAACCCTTCCTGTTCCTGTCCCCCATCCAGATGCCTTTTAAATGCTGTCATTGTACCAGCCCCCAGCACTTCCTCTGGCAGCTCCTCCCACACACGCACCACCCTCTGGGGGGAGAAGTTACCCCTCGGGTCCCCTTTCCCCCCTCTCACCTTAAACCTACCCCCCTCTCGTTCTGGGCTCCCCCCACCCCAGGGGGGGAAAAGACCTTGTCTATTTACCCCCCCCCTCGTGATGTTATAAACCTCTATAAGGTCACCCCTCAGCCTCCGACGCTCCAGGGAAAACAGCCCCCAGCCTGTCCCGGCCTCTCCCTGTAGCTCAAACCCTCCAACATCCTTGTCAATCTTTTCCGAACCTTTCCCCAACATCCTTCCTGGAGCAGGGAGACCGGGATTGAACACAATATTCCAACAGGGGCCCCCTAACCCAATGTCCTGTACAGCCGCAACACGACCCCCCCAACTCCTGTACTCAATACTCTGACCAATAAAGGGAAGCGTACCCAACGCCTCCTTCACTCTCCTATCGACCTGAGATTCCACTTTCGAGGAGCTATGAACCTGCCCTCCAAGGTCTCTGTGTTCAGTGACACTCCCCCAGGACCCTACAATTGAGGGTATAAGTGTGTGTGTATAGAGGGAGTGGGGGGAGAGAGGGGGAGATGGGAAATGGGGAGGGAAGGAATGGAGGGTGGCGAGAGGAACTAATGTTTTCTGCTCTTTTCTCACCCCCGCGACACTTACCCTATTCCCTCCCTTCTTCCCTCCCCTCCCCCTCTCCCTCTATCCATCTCCCTCCATCTCCTTCCCTCCCTCCCTCCGTCTCCTTCCCTCTTTCTCTCTCCATCTCCCGCCCTCCCCATTCCATCCCTCTGTCCGTCTCCCTCCCTCGCTCCCTCCAACTCCTTCCCTCCCTTCTTCTCTCTATCTCCCTCCCTCCCTCTCTCCATCTCCCTCCATCTCACGCTCTCCCTCTCTCTATCTCCCTCCCTCTCTCCATCTCCCTCCATCTCACGCTCTCCCTCTCTCTATCTCCCTCCCTCTCTCCATCTCCCACCCTCGCTCCCTCTCCCTCCGTCTCTCCCTCACGCCCTCCCTCTCCCTCCCTCTCTCCATCTCACACCCCTCCACCTCCCTCCCTCCATCACCCTCCCTTTCTCCATCTCCCTCCGGCTCACCCTCCCTCCCTGCCTCCCTCGATCTCTCTCTCTCTCCATCTCCCTCCCTCCATCTCCTTCCCTCCCTCTCTATCTCCCTCCCTCACTCCCTCCATCACCCTCCCTTTCTCCACCTCCTTCCATTTCTCCTTGCCTCCCTCGATCTCTCTCTCTCTCTCTCCATCTCCCTCCCTCCATCTCCTTCCCTCCCTCTCTCCCTCCCTCACTCCCTCCATCACCCTCCCTTTCTCCACCTCCCTCCATTTCTCCTTGCCTCCCTCGATCTCTCTCTCTCTCTCTCCATCTCCCTCCCTCCATCTCCTTCCCTCCTTCTCTATCTCCCTCCCTCACTCCCTCCATCACCCTCCCTTTCTCCACCTCCCTCCATTTCTCCCTGCCTCCCTCGATCTCTCTCTCTCTCTCCATCTCCCTCCCTCCATCTCGTTCCCTCCCTCTCTCTCTCCCTCCCTCACTCCCTCCATCACCCTCCCTTTCTCCACCACCCTCCATTTCTCCCTGCCTCCCTCGATCTCTCTCTCTCTCTCCATCTCCCTCCCTCCATCTCCTTCCCTCCCTCTCTATCTCCCTCCCTCACTCCCTCCATCACCCTCCCTTTCTCCACCTCCCTCCATTTCTCCCTCCCTCCCTGCCCCCCTCGATCTCTCTCTCTCTCTCTCTCTCCATCTCTCTCCCTCCATCCTTCCCCCACCCCACCCCACCCCCACCTGCGGGGGTCCAGCTGATGAGTAAGCGCCGACTCAGTCACGGTGAGGAGGGGGAGTCAGAGAGGAAGGGGCCAGAACGAGGTGGACCCTCCGACAGACCCCGACTCACCGAGGACAGCACGGAGGATGGGCCGAATGGGCTGGGCTCTGGAAACAGCAGTGAAGCTCACAGACCACAGGTAACTGGGGTTAGCGACTGAGGAAGGCTCTCTCTACACCGTCCCCCCACTCCCAGGGACAGGGGGTTAGTTACAGAGTAAAGCTTCCTCTACACTGTCCCCCCACTCCCAGGGACAGGGGGTTAGATACAGAGTAAAGCTCCCTCTACACCGTCCCCCACTCCCAGGGACAGGGGGGTTAGATACAGAGTAAAGCTCCCTCTACACCGTCCCCCACTCCCAGGGACAGGGGGGTTAGATACAGAGTAAAGCTCCCTCTACACCGTCCCCCACTCCCAGGGACAGGGGGTTAGATACAGAGTAAAGCTCCCTCTACACCATCTCCCCACTCCCAGGGACAGGGGGTTAGATACAGAGTAAAGCTCTCTCTACACCGTCCCCCCACTCCCAGGGACAGGGGGTTAGATACAGAGTAAAGCTCCCTCTACACCGTCCCCCCACTCCCAGGGACAGGGGGTTAGATACAGAGTAAAGCTCCCTCTACACCGTCCCCCACTCCCAGGGACAGGGGGTTAGATATAGAGTAAAGCTCCATCTACACCGTCCCCCCACTCCCAGGGACAGGGGGTTAGATACAGTGTAAAGCTCCCTCTACATCCTCTCCATCCTGCGATGATGGTCCCCTCTCTCTCCCTCTCTCTCTCTCGGATTCTCCAGGTCTCCCTCCCGTGGGATTTACCCCGTGTCCGTCAGAAGCCCCCGACCCCGGAGGTCCTGGGGGTAATCGACCCCGGGTGGGCTCAGCATCGCCCCCTGTCTCGCGCCCGTTCCTCCCCAGCCTCGGCAGGAGGCCCCGAGAGATCGCCGCGCCCCCCCTCCTTAAGCACCGGTGAGTCTGGGGTTCGGTGACGGAGGGACGGGGGTGGGAGGGGGGCTGTAATTAGGAGCGTGCGGGGTGAGGCGGAGGGAGCCCGGGGGTTGGGGGGGGTGGGGGGGGGGGGGCGAGTCGGGGGAACGGGAGCAAGGGGAGGGCAGGAGGGAGCGAGAGAGAGGGGCGGGTGGGAGTGGTTTGGAGAGAGAGGGAGGGGGTAAATTGGAGGGAGTCGGATGGAGAGGGAGGGGGTAAATTGTAGGGGGGTTGGAGAGAGAGGGAGGGGGTAAATTGTAGGCATTTGGAGAGAGAGGGAGGGGGTAAATTGGAGGGAGTCGGATGGAGAGGGAGGGGGTAAATTGGAGGGAGTTGGAGAGGGAGGGAGGGGGTAAATTGGAGGGAGTTGGAGAGAGAGAGGGAGGGGGTAAATTGGAGGGAGTTGGAGAGAGAGGGAGGGGGTAAATTGGAGGGAGTCGGAGAGAGAGGGAGGGGGAAAATTGGAGGGGGTGGAGAGAGAGGGAGGGGGTAAATTGGAGGGAGTTGGAGAGAGAGGGAGGGGTAAATTGGTGGGAGTTGGAGAGAGAGAGGGAGGGGGTAAATTGGAGGGGGTTGGAGAGAGAGGGAGGGGGTAAATTGGAGGGAGTCGGAGAGAGATGGAGGGGTAAATTGGAGGGGGTTGGAGAGAGAGGGAGGGGGTAAATTGGAGGGAGTCGGAGAGAGATGGAGGGGGTAAATTGGAGGGAGTTGGAGAGAGAGGGAGTGGGTAAATTGGAGGGTGTTGGAGAGAGGGAGGGGTAAATTGGAGGGTGTTGGAGAGAGAGGGAGGGGGTAAATTGGAGGGAGTCGGAGAGAGAGAGGGAGAGGGTAAATTGGAGGGGGGTTGGAGAGAGAGAGGGAGGGGGTAAATTGGAGGGAGTTGGAGAGAGAGTGAGGGGTAAATTGGAGGGAGTCGGAGAGAGAGGGAGGGGGAAAATTGGAGGGTGTTGGAGAGAGAGGGAGGGGTAAATTGGAGGGAGTCGGAGAGAGAGGGAGGGGGTAAATTGGAGGGAGTTGGAGAGAGAGGGAGGGGGAAAATTGGAGGGTGTTGGAGAGAGAGGGAGGGGGTAAAATGGAGGGAGTTGGAGAGAGAGGGAGGGGATAAATTGGAGGGGGTTGGAGAGAAAGGGAGGGGGTAAATTGGAGGGATTTGGAGAGAGAGGGAGGGGGTAAATTGGAGGGGGTTGGAGAGAGAGGGAGGGGGTAAATTGGAGGGAGTCGGAGAGAGAGAGGGAGGGTTAAATTGGAGGGAGTTGGACAGAGAGGGAGGGGGAAAATGGAGGGGGTTGGAGAGAGAGGGATGGGGAAATTGGAGGGGGGTTGGAGAGAGAGGGATGGGGAAATTGGAGGGGGGTTGGAGAGAGAGGGATGGGGAAATTGGAGGGGGGTTGGAGAGAGAGGGAGGGGATAAATTGGAGGGAGTTGGAGAGAGAGGGAGGGTTAAATTGGAGGGAGTTGGAGAGAGAGGGAGGGGGTAAAATGGAGGGAGTTGGAGAGAGAGGGAGGGGGTAAATTGGAGGGAGTTGGAGAGAGAGGGAGGGGGTAAATTGGAGGGTGTTGGAGAGAGAGGGAGGGGGTAAATTGGAGGGGGGTTGGAGAGAGAGTGAGGGGTAAATTGGAGGGTGTTGGAGAGAGAGGGAGGGGGAAAATTGGAGGGTGTTGGAGAGAGAGGGAGGGGGTAAAATGGAGGGAGTTGGAGAGAGAGGGAGGGGATAAATTGGAGGGGGTTGGAGAGAAAGGGAGGGGGTAAATTGGAGGGATTTGGAGAGAGAGGGAGGGGGTAAATTGGAGGGGGTTGGAGAGAGAGGGAGGGGGTAAATTGGAGGGAGTCGGAGAGAGAGAGGGAGGGTTAAATTGGAGGGAGTTGGACAGAGAGGGAGGGGGAAAATGGAGGGGGTTGGAGAGAGAGGGATGGGGAAATTGGAGGGGGGTTGGAGAGAGAGGGATGGGGAAATTGGAGGGTGTTGGAGAGAGAGGGAGGGTTAAATTGGAGGGAGTTGGAGAGAGAGGGAGGGGGTAAAATGGAGGGAGTTGGAGAGAGAGGGAGGGTTAAATTGGAGGGGGGTTGGAGAGAGAGGGAGGGGATAAATTGGAGGGAGTTGGAGAGAGAGGGAGGGTTAAATTGGAGGGAGTTGGAGAGAGAGGGAGGGGGTGAAATGGAGGGAGTTGGAGAGAGAGGGAGGGGGTAAATTGGAGGGAGTTGGAGAGAGAGGGAGGGGGTAAATTGGAGGGTGTTGGAGAGAGAGGGAGGGGGTAAATTGGAGGGGGGTTGGAGAGAGAGTGAGGGGTAAATTGGAGGGTGTTGGAGAGAGAGGGAGGGGTAAATTGTAGGGGGCTGGTGAGAGAGGGAGGGGTAAATTGGAGGGGGGTTGGACAGAGGGAGGGGGTAAATTGGAGGGAGTCGGAGAGAGAGGGAGGGGTAAATTGGAGGGAGTTGGTGAGAGACGGAGGGGTAAAATGGAGGGTCTCGGGGAGGGAGAGCTGGCGCAGCAAGTCGGAGGGGGAGACGGACTTGGGGAGGGAGGAGGGGATAGAATGAGTCAGGCTGAATGGCAACCCCCCTTCCTCCTGTTGCGTTGGGGTGTGGTGGGGTTGGGGGTGACGGGGGTGGGGGGGGGGGCACGAGATGAGGGGAGAGGTGGTGGGTGGCGCTGGGGGGGGGGGGGGGGGGGGGGACGAGAGGGCTGGATATAGGGGCCAGCTAGCTTGAGGCCTTTCTTCCCCTCGCCAGGGCTAGTATACGACAGCGGGATGCTGAAACACCAGTGTACGTGCGGGAACAGCGATCACCTCGAGCATCCCGGGAGGATACAGAGCATTTATTCCCGACTCCAGGAAACAGGACTGAAGAGTCAGTGTGAGGTACGACAGGGACAATTTAGCACGGCCAATCCCACCCTAACCTGCACATCCCTGGGCACTACGGGGACAATTTAGCACGGTCAATCCACCCTAACCTGCACATCCTTGGGCACTACGGGGACAATTTAGCACGGCCAATCCCACCCTAACCTGCACGTCCCTGGGCACTACGGGGACAATTTAGCACGGCCAATCCCACCCTAACCTGCACATCCCTGGGCACTACGGGGACAATTTAGCACGGCCAATCCCACCCTAACCTGCACATCCCTGGGCACTATGGGGACAATTTCGCACGGCCAATCCCACCCTAACCTGCACATCCCTGGGCACTATGGGGACAATTTAGCACGGCCAATCCCACCCTAACCTGCACATCCCTGGGCACTACGGGGACAATTTAGCACGGCCAATCCCCACCCTACCCCGCACATCCCTGGGCACTACGGGGACAATTTAGCATGGCCAATCCCCACCCTACCCCGCACATCCCTGGGCACTACGGGGACAATTTAGCACGGCCAATCCCACCCTAACCTGCACATCCCTGGGCACTACGGGGACAATTTAGCACGGCCAATCCCACCCTAACCTGCACATCCCTGGGCACTATGGGACAATTTAGCACGGCCAATCCCCACCCTACCCCGCACATCCCTGGGCACTACGGGGACAATTTAGCACGGCCAATCCCACCCTACCCCGCACATCCCTGGGCACTACGAGGACAATTTAGCACGGCCAATCCCACCCTAACCTGCACATCCCTGGGCACTACGGGACAATTTAGCACGGCCAATCCCACCCTACCCCGCACATCCCTGGGCACTACAGGACAATTTAGCACGGGCCAATCCCGACCCTACCCCGCACATCCCTGGGCACTACAGGACAATTTAGCACGGCCAATCCCACCCTACCCCGCACATCCCTGGGCACTACAGGACAATTTAGCACGGCCAATCCCACCCTAACCCACACATCCCTGGGCACTACGAGGACAATTTAGCATGGCCAATCCCCACCCTAACCTGTACATCCCTGGGCACTACGGGGACAATTTAGCACGGCCAATCCCACCCTAACCTACACATCCCTGGGCACTACGGGGACAATTTAGCACGGCCAATCCCCACCCTAACCTGCACATCCCTGGGCACTACGGGACAATTTAGCACGGCCAATCCCACTCTAACCTGCACATCCCTGGGCACTACGGGGACAATTTAGCACGGTCAATCCCACCCTAACCTGCACATCCCTGGGCACTACGGGACAATTTAGCACGGCCAATCCCACCCTAACCTGCACGTCCCTGGGCACTACGGGGACAATTTAGCACGGCCAATCCCACTCTAACCTGCACATCCCTGGGCACTACGGGGACAATTTAGCACGGTCAATCCCACCCTAACCTGCACATCCCTGGGCACTACGGGACAATTTAGCACGGCCAATCCCACCCTAACCTGCACGTCCCTGGGCACTACGGGGACAATTTAGCACGGCCAATCCCCACCCTAACCTACACATCCCTGGGCACTACGGGGACAATTTAGCACGGCCAATCCCACCCTAACCTGTACATCCCTGGGCACTACGGGGACAATTTAGCACGGCCAATCCCACTCTAACCTGCACATCCCTGGGCACTACGGGGACAACTTAGCACGGCCAATCCCACCCTAACCTGTACATCCCTGGGCACTACGGGGACAATTTAGCACGGCCAAACCCACCCTAACCTGCACATCCCTGGGCACTACGGGGACAATTTAGCACGGCCAATCCCCACCCTAACCTACACATCCCTGGGCACTACGGGGACAATTTAGCACGGCCAATCCCACCCTAGCCTGTACATCCCTGGGCACTACGGGACAATTTAGCACGGCCAATCCCACCCGAACCTGCACATCCCTGGGCACTACGGGGACAATTTAGCATGGCCAATCCCACCCGAACCTGTACATCCCTGGGCACTATGGGACAATTTAGCACGGCCAATCCCACCCTAACCTGCACATCCCTGGGCACTACGGGACAATTTAGCACGGCCAATCCCACCCTAACCTGTACATCCCTGGGCACTATGGGACAATTTAGCACGGCCAATCCCACCCTAACCTGTACATCCCTGGGCACTACAGGGACAATTTAGCACGGCCAATCCCACCCTAACCTGCACATCCCTGGACACTACGGGGACAATTTAGCACGGCCAATCCCACCCTAACCTGTACAACCCTGGGCACTACGGGACAATTTAGCACGGCCAATCCCACTCTAACCTGCACATCCCTGGGCACTACGGGGACAATTTAGCACGGTCAATCCCACCCTAACCTGCACGTCCCTGGGCACGACGGGGACAATTTAGCACGGCCAATCCCCACCCTAACCTGCACGTCCCTGGGCACTGTGGGGACAATTTAGCACGGCCAATCCCCACCCTAACCTACACATCCCTGGGCACTACGGGGACAATTTAGCACGGCCAATCCCCACCCTAACCTGCACATCCCTGGGCACTACGGGACAATTTAGCACGGCCAATCCCACTCTAACCTGCACATCCCTGGTCACTACGGGGACAATTTAGCACGGTCAATCCCACCCTAACGTGCACATCCCTGGGCACTACGGGACAATTTAGCACGGCCAATCCCACCCTAACCTGCACATCCCTGGGCACTACAGGGACAATTTAGCACGGCCAATCCCACCCTAACCTGTACATCCCTGGGCACTACGGGGACAATTTAGCACGGCCAATCCCACCCTAACCTGTACATCCCTGGGCACTACAGGGACAATTTAGCACGGCCAATCACACCCTAACCTGTACATCCCTGGGCACTACGGGGACAATTTAGCACGGCCAATCCCACCCTAACCTGTACATCCCTGGGCACTACGGGACAATTTAGCACGGCCAATCCCACCCTAACCTGCACATCCCTGGGCACTACGGGGACAATTTAGCACGGCCAATCCCACCCTAACCTACACATCCCTGGGCACTACGGGGACAATTTAGCACGGCCAATCCCCACCCTAACCTGCACATCCCTGGGCACTACGGGACAATTTAGCACGGCCAATCCCACTCTAACCTGCACATCCCTGGGCACTACGGGGACAATTTAGCACGGTCAATCCCACCCTAACCTGCACATCCCTGGGCACTACGGGACAATTTAGCACGGCCAATCCCACCCTAACCTGCACGTCCCTGGGCACTACGGGGACAATTTAGCACGGCCAATCCCACTCTAACCTGCACATCCCTGGGCACTACGGGGACAATTTAGCACGGTCAATCCCACCCTAACCTGCACATCCCTGGGCACTACGGGACAATTTAGCACGGCCAATCCCACCCTAACCTGCACGTCCCTGGGCACTACGGGGACAATTTAGCACGGCCAATCCCACCCTAACCTGTACATCCCTGGGCACTACGGGGACAATTTAGCACGGCCAATCCCACCCTAACCTGCACATCCCTGGGCACTACGGGACAATTTAGCACGGCCAATCCCACCCTAACCTGCACATCCCTGGGCACTACGGGACAATTTAGCACGGCCAATCCCACCCTAACCTGCACGTCCCTGGGCACTACGGGGACAATTTAGCACGGCCAATCCCCACCCTAACCTACACATCCCTGGGCACTACGGGGACAATTTAGCACGGCCAATCCCACCCTAACCTGTACATCCCTGGGCACTACGGGGACAATTTAGCACGGCCAATCCCACTCTAACCTGCACATCCCTGGGCACTATGGGGACAATTTAGCACGGCCAAACCCACCCTAACCTGCACATCCCTGGGCACTGTGGGGACAATTTAGCACGGCCAATCCCCACCCTAACCTACACATCCCTGGGCACTACGGGGACAATTTAGCACGGCCAATCCCACCCTAGCCTGTACATCCCTGGGCACTACGGGACAATTTAGCACGGCCAATCCCACCCGAACCTGCACATCCCTGGGCACTACGGGGACAATTTAGCACGGCCAATCCCACCCGAACCTGTACATCCCTGGGCACTATGGGACAATTTAGCACGGCCAATCCCACCCTAACCTGCACATCCCTGGGCACTACGGGACAATTTAGCACGGCCAATCCCACCCTAACCTGTACATCCCTGGGCACTATGGGACAATTTAGCACGGCCAATCCCACCCTAACCTGTACATCCCTGGGCACTACAGGGACAATTTAGCACGGCCAATCCCACCCTAACCTGCACATCCCTGGGCACTACGGGGACAATTTAGCACGGCCAATCCCACCCTAACCTGTACATCCCTGGGCACTACGGGACAATTTAGCACGGCCAATCCCACTCTAACCTGCACATCCCTGGGCACTACGGGGACAATTTAGCACGGTCAATCCCACCCTAACCTGCACGTCCCTGGGCACTACGGGGACAATTTAGCACGGCCAATCCCCACCCTAACCTGCACGTCCCTGGGCACTACCGGGACAATTTAGCACGGCCAATCCCCACCCTAACCTACACATCCCTGGGCACTACGGGGACAATTTAGCACGGCCAATCCCCACCCTAACCTGCACATCCCTGGGCACTACGGGACAATTTAGCACGGCCAATCCCACTCTAACCTGCACATCCCTGGGCACTACGGGGACAATTTAGCACGGTCAATCCCACCCTAACGTGCACATCCCTGGGCACTACGGGACAATTTAGCACGGCCAATCCCACCCTAACCTGCACGTCCCTGGGCACTACGGGGACAATTTAGCACGGCCAATCCCACCCGAACCTGTACATCCCTGGGCACTATGGGACAATTTAGCACGGCCAATCCCACCCTAACCTGCACAGACCTGGGCACTACGGGACAATTTAGCAAGGCCAATCCCACCCTAACCTGTACATCCCTGGGCACTACGGGGACAATTTAGCACGGCCAATCCCACCCTAACCTGCACATCCCTGGGCACTACGGGACAATTTAGCACGGCCAATCCCACCCGAACCTGCACATCCCTGGGCACTACAGGACAATTTAGCACGGCCAATCCCACCCTAACCTGCACATCCCTGGGCACTACGGGACAATTTAGCACGGCCAATCCCACCCTAACCTGCACATCCCTGAGCACTACGGGACAATTTAGCACGGCCAATCCCACCCTAACCTGCACATCCCTGGGCACTACGGGGACAATTTAGCACGGCCAATCCCACCCTAACCTGCACATCCCTGGGCACTACGGGGACAATTTAGCACGGCCAATCCCACCCTAACCTGCACATCCCTGGGCACTACGGGGACAATTTAGCACGGCCAATCCCACCCTAACCTGCACATCCCTGGGCACTACGGGGACAATTTAGCACGGCCAATCCCACCCTAACCTGCACATCCCTGGGCACTACGGGACAATTTAGCACGGCCAATCCCACCCTAACCTGCACATTCCTGGGCACTACGGGGACAATTTAGCACGGCCAATCCCACCCTAACCTGTACATCCCTGGGCACTATGGGACAATTTAGCACGGCCAATCCCACCCTAACCTGTACATCCCTGGGCACTACAGGGACAATTTAGCACGGCCAATCCCACCCTAACCTGCACATCCCTGGGCACTACGGGGACAATTTAGCACGGCCAATCCCACCCTAACCTGTACATCCCTGGGCACTACGGGACAATTTAGCACGGCCAATCCCACTCTAACCTGCACATCCCTGGGCACTACGGGGACAATTTAGCACGGTCAATCCCACCCTAACCTGCGCGTCCCTGGGCACTACGGTGACAATTTAGCATGGCCAATCCCCACCCTAACCTGCACGTCCCTGGGCACTACGGGGACAATTTAGCACGGCCAATCCCACCCTAACCTACACATCCCTGGGCACTACGGGGACAATTTAGCACGGCCAATCCCCACCCTAACCTGCACATCCCTGGGCACTACGGGACAATTTAGCACGGCCAATCCCACTCTAACCTGCACATCCCTGGGCACTACGGGGACAATTTAGCACGGTCAATCCCACCCTAACGTGCACATCCCTGGGCACTACGGGACAATTTAGCACGGCCAATCCCACCCTAACCTGCACGTCCCTGGGCACTACGGGGACAATTTAGCACGGCCAATCCCACTCGAACCTGCACATCCCTGGGCACTACGGGGACAATTTAGCACGGTCAATCCCACCCTAACCTGCACATCCCTGGGCACTACGGGACAATTTAGCACGGCCAATCCCACCCTAACCTGCACGTCCCTGGGCACTACGGGGACAATTTAGCACGGCCAATCCCACCCTAACCTGCACGTCCCTGGGCACTACGGGGACAATTTAGCACGGCCAATCCCCACCCTAACCTACACATCCCTGGGCACTACGGGGACAATTTAGCACGGCCAATCCCACCCTAACCTGTACATCCCTGGGCACTACGGGGACAATTTAGCACGGCCAATCCCACTCTAACCTGCACATCCCTGGGCACTATGGGGACAATTTAGCACGGCCAAACCCACCCTAACCTGCACATCCCTGGGCACTACGGGGACAATTTAGCACGGCCAATCCCCACCCTAACCTACACATCCCTGGGCACTACGGGGACAATTTAGCACGGCCAATCCCACCCTAACCTGTACATCCCTGGGCACTACGGGACAATTTAGCACGGCCAATCCCACCCGAACCTGCACATCCCTGGGCACTACGGGGACAATTTAGCACGGCCAATCCCACCCGAACCTGTACATCCCTGGGCACTATGGGACAATTTAGCACGGCCAATCCCACCCTAACCTGCACATCCCTGGGCACTACGGGACAATTTAGCAAGGCCAATCCCACCCTAACCTGTACATCCCTGGGCACTACGGGGACAATTTAGCACGGCCAATCCCACCCTAACCTGCACATCCCTGGGCACTATGGGACAATTTAGCACGGCCAATCCCACCCTAACCTGTACATCCCTGGGCACTATGGGACAATTTAGCACGGCCAATCCCACCCTAACCTGTACATCCCTGGGCACTACAGGGACAATTTAGCACGGCCAATCCCCACCCTAACCTACACATCCCTGGGCACTACGGGGACAATTTAGCACGGCCAATCCCACCCTAACCTGCACATCCCTGGGCACTATGGGGACAATTTAGCACGGCCAATCCCACCCTAACCTGTACATCCCTGGGCACTATGGGACAATTTAGCACGGCCAATCCCACCCTAACCTGTACATCCCTGGGCACTATGGGACAATTTAGCACGGCCAATCCCACCCTAACCTGCACATCCCTGGGCACTACGGGACAATTTAGCACGGCCAATCCCACCCTAACCTGCACATTCCTGGGCACTATGGGGACAATTTAGCACGGCCAATCCCACCCTAACCTGTACATCCCTGGGCACTATGGGACAATTTAGCACGGCCAATCCCACCCTAACCTGTACATCCCTGGGCACTACAGGGACAATTTAGCACGGCCAATCCCACCCTAACCTGCACATCCCTGGGCACTACGGGGACAATTTAGCACGGCCAATCCCACCCTAACCTGTACATCCCTGGGCACTACGGGACAATTTAGCACGGCCAATCCCACCCGAACCTGCACATCCCTGGGCACTACGGGGACAATTTAGCACGGCCAATCCCACCCGAACCTGTACATCCCTGGGCACTATGGGACAATTTAGCACGGCCAATCCCACCCTAACCTGCACATCCCTGGGCACTACGGGACAATTTAGCAAGGCCAATCCCACCCTAACCTGTACATCCCTGGGCACTACGGGGACAATTTAGCACGGCCAATCCCACCCTAACCTGCACATCCCTGGGCACTATGGGGACAATTTAGCACGGCCAATCCCACCCTAACCTGTACATCCCTGGGCACTATGGGACAATTTAGCACGGCCAATCCCACCCTAACCTGTACATCCCTGGGCACTACAGGGACAATTTAGCACGGCCAATCCCCACCCTAACCTACACATCCCTGGGCACTACGGGGACAATTTAGCACGGCCAATCCCACCCTAACCTGCACATCCCTGGGCGCTATGGGGACAATTTAGCACGGCCAATCCCACCCTAACCTGTACATCCCTGGGCACTATGGGACAATTTAGCACGGCCAATCCCACCCTAACCTGTACATCCCTGGGCACTATGGGACAATTTAGCACGGCCAATCCCACCCTAACCTGCACATCCCTGGGCACTACGGGGACAATTTAGCACGGCCAATCCCACTCTAACCTGCACATCCCTGGGCTCTATGGGGACAATTTAGCACGGCCAAACCCACCCTAACCTGCACATCCCTGGGCACTGTGGGGACAATTTAGCACGGCCAATCCCCACCCTAACCTACACATCCCTGGGCACTACGGGGACAATTTAGCACGGCCAATCCCACCCTAGCCTGTACATCCTGGGCACTACGGGGACAATTTAGCACGGCCAATCCCACCCGAACCTGTACATCCCTGGGCACTATGGGACAATTTAGCACGGCCAATCCCACCCTAACCTGCACATCCCTGGGCACTACGGGACAATTTAGCACGGCCAATCCCACCCTAACCTGTACATCCCTGGGCACTATGGGACAATTTAGCACGGCCAATCCCACCCTAACCTGTACATCCCTGGGCACTACAGGGACAATTTAGCACGGCCAATCCCACCCTAACCTGCACATCCCTGGGCACTACGGGGACAATTTAGCACGGCCAATCCCACCCTAACCTGCACATCCCTGGGCACTACGGGGACAATTTAGCACGGTCAATCCCACCCTAACCTGCACGTCCCTGGGCACTACGGGGACAATTTAGCACGGCCAATCCCCACCCTAACCTGCACGTCCCTGGGCACTACCGGGACAATTTAGCACGGCCAATCCCCACCCTAACCTACACATCCCTGGGCACTACGGGGACAATTTAGCACGGCCAATCCCCACCCTAACCTGCACATCCCTGGGCACTACGGGACAATTTAGCACGGCCAATCCCACTCTAACCTGCACATCCCTGGGCACTACGGGGACAATTTAGCACGGTCAATCCCACCCTAACGTGCACATCCCTGGGCACTACGGGACAATTTAGCACGGCCAATCCCACCCTAACCTGCACGTCCCTGGGCACTACGGGGACAATTTAGCACGGCCAATCCCACCCGAACCTGTACATCCCTGGGCACTATGGGACAATTTAGCACGGCCAATCCCACCCGAACCTGCACATCCCTGGGCACTACGGGGACAATTTAGCACGGCCAATCCCACCCGAACCTGTACATCCCTGGGCACTATGGGACAATTTAGCACGGCCAATCCCACCCTAACCTGCACAGACCTGGGCACTACGGGACAATTTAGCAAGGCCAATCCCACCCTAACCTGTACATCCCTGGGCACTACGGGGACAATTTAGCACGGCCAATCCCACCCTAACCTGCACATCCCTGGGCACTACGGGACAATTTCGCACGGCCAATCCCACCCTAACCTGTACATCCCTGGACACTACGGGACAATTTAGCACGGCCAATCCCACCCGAACCTGCACATCCTGGGCACTACAGGACAATTTAGCACGGCCAAT